>NW_028318794.1:127500-192500 GCF_062004578.1 Staurois parvus
TATTCACATCAGTCCCTCACCCTCAAGGGGCGTACAATCTAAGGTCCCTAACCCTCAAGGGGGGTACAATCTAAGGTCCCTAACCCTCAAGGGGGGTACAATCTAAGGTCCCTAACCCTCAAGGGGGGTACAATCTAAGGTCCCTAACCCTCAAGGGGTGTACAATCTAAGGTCCCTAACCCTCAAGGGGCGTACAATCTAAGGTCCCTAACCCTCAAGGGGCGTACAATCTAAGGTCCCTAACCCTCAAGGGGCGTACAATCTAAGGTCCCTAACCCTCAAGGGGGGTACAATCTAAGATCCCTAACCCTCAAGGGGCGTACAATCTAAGGTCCCTAACCCTCAAGGGGGGTACAATCTAAGGTCCCTAACCCTCAAGGGGCGTACAATCTAAGGTCTCTAACCCTCAAGGGGCGTACAATCTAAGGTCCCTAACCCTCAAGGGGCGTACAGTGTAAGATCCCTAACCCTCAAGGGGTGTACAATCTAAGGTCCCTAACCCTCAAGGGGGGTACAATCTAAGGTCCCTAACCCTCAAGGGGCGTACAATCTAAGGTCCCTAACCCTCAAGGGGCGTACAGTGTAAGATCCCTAACCCTCAAGGGGTGTACAATTTAAGGTCCCTAACTCATATTCATACATACACATACTAGGGACAATTTACCTCCCAGCATGCCTTTGGAGCGTGGGAGGAAACCGGAGTACCTGGAGGAAACCCACGCAGGCACAGGGAGAACATGCAAACTCCAGGCACGTGGTGCCGTGGTTGGGATTCAAACCAGTGACCCGAGTACTGCCAGGCGGAAGTGCTAACCACTTAGCCACCGTGCTGCTCATACAGTGTGTATATATATTCAATGAATGACTACCTGTAAAATAAATAAATAAAAATATTAAATAAATAATAATAAAAAAATAAATGAATAATATATAATAATAAATAAATAATAATTAACCCCTGACCGTAACCCCCTTACCCTTAAAAAATTAATTTAAATAAACACAAAATAAATAAATACTTAATTATTATTATTTTTAGTTAGGGTTTGGGTGTCTATTTTTTTTTAATTAATAATATTAATGGAATAAATAAATATAAAATAAATACACAAATAATCATAAATAAATGAATAATATATAATAATAAATAAATAATGATTAACCCCCAAAGTTAACCCCCTAACCCTTAATAAAATAAATTTAAATAAATGAATCATAATAATATATGAATATTAGGGTTCTAATTATTATTTATTTATTATTACATATTCATTTATTATTTTTATTATTTATTTATGATTATTTTTATTTATTTTTAGTATTTATTTTACATTTATTTATTCATATATTATTACTTTTTTTTTTTTCCACACTTTTTTTCATTCGAGCAGAAAAATGCACAACAAGACGCGCGAATCCCTGCAAAAAAAAAAAACCCCGCCAGCTGCCCGTTTCCATTCATTTCTATGAAACAAGCGCAGTTTCCGCGTGGAAGCGCCCGCCGCGCCCATATCACTTCAATGCGCGTTTGTCGCCCCAAAAAGAAGCTCCGGATCCTTTATGGGCGACAAGAATAGGGCGATTTCTAACCACATGACCGCGGCTTCCCGGCTTGCACGCCCTGGCCCCGCCCCTTGGATTTCGCTTCTTTCAATCACGGAGGCTCGGCATCACATGTGGGCGTTACCTAAGCTCCGCCTTGTTTCCTGGGTGGAGGACGTCCAGCATCATCTAGCCCATCCTGAATGCCCCTGGCTCCGCCCCTTCTATTCTGTTTTTCTGATGGAGGCATCACATGTGGGCGTTACCTAAGCTGGTCGCGTAGAGCTCCGCCTTATTTCTTGGGTGGAGGACGTCCAGCATCATCTAGCTCTTTCCTCCCCATCCCGAATGTCCCTGGCTCCGCCCCTTCTATTCAGTTTTTTTGATAGAGGCTCAGGATCACATGGGGGCGGTCTTCATGCAAATACAGTTGCTAGGAACGCCTACTCCTCCAGACTGACACCCATCAAGGCATTTTTACATTTGCATAACTCCTCCCACTGCTTGTGTCGGGACTGAGGGATGTTTTCAGGAAGCTATGTACAGCACCCTGCTGGCTCCTCCCACCAGCCATGATCTGCTTCCATTGCATAGAAAAGCACAGAGACTCACCAGGACTACAATAAGACATGTAATAAAAAAGAAAGGGAGCCAGTCCACTGCTTGCTTCAGGGCCGAGGACTCTTCAGAGGAGCAATAACTCCTCCCACCAGCCATGATCTGCCTGTATTGCATAGAGAAACACAGAGGCCCAGTGATGAAATCACTGGGACTAAAATAAAGTATGTAATGAAAAGGGAGAGGAGCCCTTCCAGGAGCCAGTCTTCTGCGTGCATCAGGGCTGAGGGCTCTACTTCAGAGCACTGATTCCTCCCACCAGCCGTGATCTGCCTGCATTGCATAGAGAAGCACAGAGGCCCAGTGATGACATCACTGGAACTAAAATAATGTATGTAATGAAAAGGGAAGGGAGCCTTCCTAAGAGCCAATCCTCTGCGTACATCAGAGCTGAGGGCTCTTCAGAGGAGCACTGACTCCTCCCACCAGCCATAATCTGCTTGCATTGCATAGAGAAGCACAGAGGCCTAGTGATGATATCACTGAGACTAAAATAACGTATGTAATGAAAAGGGAGAGGAGCCCTTCCAGGAGCAAGTCCTCTGTGTGCATCAGAGCTGAGGGCTCTTCAGATGAGCATTGACTCCTCCCACCAGCCATGATCTGCCTGCATTGCATAGAGAAGCACAGAGGTATATCATGAAAGGTTTTAATTAAGTATCGTTAGCATGTTTTAAAGTGATTTCCGGCATTTCAAATTGCAGAAAGGAAATAAAATGGGTGTTATTACTGGAGGGGAGGGGTAGGTGGCACTGTTGGCCCTTCATTGCCGATACGAGGCACCAATGGCATTCCTGCCTGGAACTGGAACCTATTTATGAATTTATTTTCCAAGGAAGGACGAACAAATGAGATTTCCGCACGAGCGAAGTATTCGGCACAAGCTGAGCGCGGCCAGGACCTTCGGCAGAGAAAGCTGCGGTGTAGGACTTTATTTTTGGACCGATTCTGAACTTCCATTGCCTGGACCTTCCATTGCCTGAACCTTCCATTGCCTGAACCTTCCATTGCCTGGACCTTCCATTGCCTGAACCTTCCATTGCCTGAACCTTCCACTGCCTGGACCTTCCATTGCCTGAACTTCCATTGCCTGGACCATCCATTGCCTGAACCTTCCACTGTCTGAACCTTCCATTGCCTGGACCTTCCATTACCTGAACTTCCATTGGCTAAACCTTCCATTGCCTAAACTTCCATTGCCTGAACCTTCCATTGCCTGAACTTTGTCTGAACCTTCCATTGCCTGGACCTTCCACTGCCTGAACCTTCCACTGCCTGAACCTTCCATTACCTGAACTTTGTCTGAACCTTCCATTGCCTGAACCTTCCATTGCCTGGACCTTCCACTGCCTGAACCTTCCATTACCTGAACTTTGTCTGAACCTTCCATTGTCTGAACCTTCCATTGCCTGAACCTTCCATTGCCTGAACCTTCCATTGCCTGAACCTTCCATTGGCTAAACTTCCATTGCCTGGACCTTCCATTGCCTGGACCTTCCATTGCCTGAACCTTCCATTGCCTGAACTTCCATTGTCTGGACCTTCCATTGCCTGAACCTTCCATTGCCTGGACCTTCCATTGCCTGGACCTTCCATTGCCTGAACCTTCCATTGGCTAAACTTCCATTGCCTGAACCTTCCATTGCCTGAACCTTCCATTGGCTAAACTTCCATTGCCTGGACCTTCCATTGCCTGGACCTTCCATTGCCTGAACCTTCCATTGCCTGGACCTTCCATTGCCTGGACCTTCCATTGCCTGAACCTTCCATTGGCTAAACTTCCATTGCCTGGACCTTCCATTGCCTGGACCTTCCATTGCCTGAACTTCCATTGCCTGAACCTTCCATTGTCTGAACCTTCCATTGGCTAAACTTCCATTGCCTGAACTTCCATTGTCTGAACTTCCATTGTCTGAACCTTCCATTGCCTGAACCTTCCATTGCCTGAACCTTCCATTACCTGAACCTTCCATTGGCTAAACTTCCATTACCTGAACCTTCCATTGCCTGGACCTTCCATTGCCTGGACCTTCCATTGCCTGAACCTTCCATTGCCTGAACCTTCCATTATCCGAACTTCCATTGTCTGAACATTCCATTGTCGGAACTTTCATTGCCTGAACCTTCCATTGCCTGAACCTTCCACTGTCTGAACCTTCCACTGCCTGGACCTTCCATTGCCTGAACCTTCCATTGTCTGAACTTTCCATTGCCTGAACCTTCCATTGCCTGAACCTTCCATTGCCTGAACCTTCCATTGTCTGAACTTCCACTGCCTGGACCTTCCACTGCCTGAACCTTCCATTGTCTGAACCTTCCATTGCTTGAGCGTCCATTGCCTGAACCTTCCATTGTCTGAACTTCCATTGCCTGAACCTTCCATTGCCTGGACCTTCCACTGCCTGAACCTTCCATTGCCTGAACTTCCATTGCCTGAACCTTCCATTGCCTGAACCTTCCATTGCCTGAACCTTCCATTGCCTGAACCTTCCATCTGTGGTCCTCTTCGGCGTTGATGTCCTGGAAGGCTCTGAGAAATGAGTTTTTTGGGCGAACGTTGTGGTTTTGTCTCAGCAGAAGGAGAGAGAAGGAAGAAGGAAGAAGGAACCGACCTCGGCACAGATTGCCCCACAGAGTCCCACACGGCGCGCCTATCGAATATCAGACTCTGCTTCCTCTCCACGCCTCATCTCCCCCCTCCCGGCTCAGGTGTCCTTTATTCCACCAAATAACAAGGTTTTAGGTTTCCCCTCCCATCCCCCATCACTTCTGCCCGGCTATTCTCTTCATTCCCGAGGGATAATCTGGATTTACATCCAAAAAACAAAACAACAACATAAAAAAAAAAGCTTTAATCTCCTCTGATAGGTGCAAGGTACCTGAGGAAGGGGGAGGTGTTGGCCGAACACTCCTGGAGCTGGAGATGGAATTGAATACCTTTCTGTAGACAAAGGCCGTGGGGGTTGGGGGAAGCAATTACAGAAAGGTCTTGTTGGGACTTCAAAATGCTCGAAATGAACAACAGGTGCAAGAAAACACGTGAAGGACACACAAAAAAGTGCATGGGGTGTACACATGGTCTTCCTCCAGGGAGGAAGGACCCTCGGGGGTGCAAGAATCCTGTAGGGGACTGAGGTTGTCATGGTTCTCCCAGCTGAAACCAAGTAGACTTCATTCTATAGGGTACCTGCCAAGACAAGGCCCACCCAGGTACCTGGAAGGGGTCCCTAGAAGGGAGGAGAACCTAACCATAAGGCCACGTGCCCAAAGCTTTTCATGCCAAGTCTGAGGACCTACACCCTACTAATCAGGAGTGAGTGAAGTGCCAAAGGTGAGGGGTACCTGGGGAAGGAGGAGGTGTTGGATGCACACATGGTCCTCTTTCGAAGAGAAAAAAAAAAAAAAACTGGTCCTGATCCTCCTGGAGTACAAGACTCCTGACCAGGACTGGGGTTGTTGTGGTTGTTGAAACCAGGTGGACCCTATCCTTTGAGGGACCTGCCAAGGCAAGGTCTATACAGGTACTTGGTAGGGGTCCCTAGAAGGGAGAAAAACCTGACCATAAGGCCACATGCCCAAAGCTTTTCATGCCAAATCCGAGGACCTAATCCCTACTAATCAGGAGTGAGAGAAGTGCGAGAGGTGAGGGGTACCTGGGGAAGGAGGAGGTGTTGGATGCACACATGGTCCTCTTTCAAAGAGAAAAAATCCTGGTCCTGATCCTCCCAGAGTGCAAGACTCCTGACCAGGACTGGGGTGGTTGTTGAAACCAGGTGGACCCCATCCTTTGAGGGACCTGCCAAGGCAAGGTCTATACAGGTACTTGGTAGGGGTCCCTAGAAGGGAGAAAAACCTGACCATAAGGCCACATGCCCAAAGCTTTTCATGCCAAATCCGAGGACCTACACCCTACTAATCGGGAGTGAGTGAAGTTCCATACGTGAGGGTTACCTGGGGAAGGAGGAGGTGTTGGTTGCACACATGGTCCTCTTTCGAAGAGAAAAAAAAAAAACTGGTCCTGATCCTCCTGGAGTACAAGACTCCTGACCAGGACTGGGGTTGTTGTGGTTGTTGAAACCAGGTGGACCCCATCCTTTGAGGGACCTGCCAAGGCAAGGTCTATACAGGTACTTGGTAGGGGTCCCTAGAAGGGAGAAAAACCTGACCATAAGGCCACATGCCCAAAGCTTTTCATGCCAAATCCGAGGACCTAATCCCTACTAATCAGGAGTGAGAGAAGTGCGAGAGGTGAGGGGTACCTGGGCAAGGAGGAGGTGTTGGATGCACACATGGTCCTCTTTCAAAGAGAAAAAATCCTGGTCCTGATCCTCCCAGAGTGCAAGACTCCTGACCAGGACTGGGGTGGTTGTTGAAACCAGGTGGACCCCATCCTTTGAGGGACCTGCCAAGGCAAGGTCTATACAGGTACTTGGTAGGGGTCCCTAGAAGGGAGAAAAACCTGACCATAAGGCCACATGCCCAAAGCTTTTCATGCCAAATCCGAGGACCTACACCCTACTAATCGGGAGTGAGTGAAGTTCCAAAGGTGAGGGGTACATGGGGAAGGAGGAGGTGTTGGTTGAACACATGGTCCTCTTCCGAAGAGAAAGGACCATCGGGGTGCAAGAATCCTGGAGGGGACTGAGGTTGCCATGATTCACCCAGCTGAAACCAGGTAGACTTCATTCTATAGGGTACCTACCAAGACAAAGCCCGCCCAGGTACTTAGAGGGAGTCCCTAAAAGGGAGGAGAACCTGACCATAAGGCCACATGCCCAAAGCTTTTCATGCCAAGTCCGAGGACCTACACCCTACTAATCGGGAGTGAGTGAAGTGCCATAGGTGAGGGGTACCTGGGGAAGGAGGAGGTGTTGGTTGAACACATGGTCCTCTTCCAAAGAGAAAGGACCCTCGTGGTGCAAGAATCCTGGAGGGGACTGAGGTTGTCATGGTTCACCCAGCTGAAACCAGGTAGACTTCATTCTATAAGGTACCTTCAAAGACAAGGCCCACCCAGGTACTTAGAGGGAGTCCCTAGAAGGGAGGAGAACCTGACCATAAGGCCACGTGCCCAAAGCTTTTCATGCCAAGTCTGAGTACCTACACCCTACTAATCGGGAGCGGGTGAAGTGCCATAGGTGAGGGGTACCTGGGGAAGGAGGAGGTGTTGGTTGAACACATGGTCCTCTTCCAAAAAGAAAGGATCCTTGGGTGCAAGAATCCTGGAGGGGACTGAGGTTGTCATAGTTCACCCAGCTGAAACCAGGTAGACTTCATTATATAGAATACCTGCCAAGGCAAGGCCCACCCAGGTACTTAGAGGGAGTCCCTAGAAGGGAGGAGAACCTGACCATAAGGCCACATGCCCAAAGCTTTTCATGCCAAGTCCGAGGACCTACACCCTACTAATCGGGAGTGAGTGAAGTGCCATAGGTGAGGGGTACCTGGGGAAGGAGGAGGTGTTGATTGAACACATGGTCCTCTTTCGAAGAGCAAAAAACCTGGTCCTGATCCTCCCAGAGTGCAAGGGACCTGCCAAAGCAAGGTCTATACAGGTACTTGGTAGGGGTCCCCAGAAGGGAGGAGAACCTGACCATATGTCTACATGCCCATAGCTGTTCATGCCAAGTCCAAGGACCTACACCCTACTAATCAGGAGTGAGTGAAGTGCCATAGGTGAGGGGTACATGGGGAAGGAGGAGGTGTTGGTTGGACACATGGTCCTCTTTCGAAGAGAAAAAAACCTGGTCCTCCCAGAGTGCAAGACTCCTGACCAGGACTGGGGTGGTTGTTGAAACCAGGTGGACCCCATCCTTTCAGGGACCTGCCAAGGCAAGGTCTATACAGGTACTTGGTAGGGGTCCCCAAAGGGGAAAAAACCTGACCATAAGGCCACAAGCCCAAGGCTTTCAGGAAAAGTCTGAGGACCAACACCCTACCAAGCAGTGCCATATGTGTGGACGGGACATGGAGACTCCCGACAAAGTGGGCAGAACATAGAGACTCCCGGTATTTATGTAAGACCCTGGCCATGAACCCCTGGGGTGCAGGACTCCTGACGGGGACTGGGGTAGTTGTGGTCCACCTGGCCGAAATTAGGTGGATCCCATTCTCCGGGGGATCTGCCATGGCAAAGTATACCCAGGTACATGGTGGGAGTCCACAAAAGGGAGGAGAACCCTACTATAAGGCCACATGCTCTCCTCCTCAAGGCTTCCAAGACCTACACCCTAAAAACCAGGCGGACCCCATTCCTCAGGGGACATTCCGAAGCAAGGTCCACCCAAATAATAGGTGGGGCCCCCCCAGGGAGACCCTGTGGGAGGGGAAGAGCCTGACAATAAGGCCATGTGACCTCCTCCAAGATCTTCAGGCCAAGTCCGAGGACCTACACCCTACCGAAGTCAAAACGCATACATATATGTACATACTGGGGACAATTTAGGACCAACCGGCATGTCTTTGGAATGTGGGAGGAAACCGGAGAACCCAGAGGAAATCAGCACAAGCACAGGGGCGGTGTGCAAACTCCATGCAGATAGTGGTTGAGACTGGCCGTGCATTTCTCTGAATGTCTGTAGGCTTTTTTAAGAGGAGTACTGAGACGGGGTGCTGAAATGTTTTTCGGGAAGCTAGGTACAGCACCCTGCCGGCCCCTCCCACCAGCCGTGATCTGCCTGTATTGCATAGAGAAGCACAGAGACCCAGTGATGACATCACTAGGACTAAAAAGGGATATGTAATGAATAGGGAAGGAGCCCTTCCAAGAGCCAGGCTAGTACTTGCACTAGGTCTGAGGGCTGTCGAGAGGAGCACTGACTCCTCCCACCAGCTATGGTCTGCCTGCATTGCATAGTGAAGCACAGAGACCCAATGATGACGTCACTTGGTCTATAAAAGGTAAACAATGACAAGAGAAAGGTGCCAAACTACTACCTGCATCAGGGCTGAGGGCTGTTTGAGAGGAGCACTGACTCCTCCCACCAGCCGTGATCTGCCTGCATTGCATAGAGAAGCACAGAGACCCAGTGATGACATCACTGGGACTAAAATAAGATATGTAATGAATAGGGAAGGAGCCCTTCCAAGAGCCAGTCCACTGCTTGCATCAGGGCTGAGGGCTGTCGAGAGGAGCACTGACTCCTCCCACCAGCCATGATCTGCCTGCATTGAATAGAGAAGCACAGAGATCCATTGGCTGGTATCCAAACCTAAAATTATTTTTATAACGAAAATGTTACGTTTTTGTTTTAAAAAAATGTCATTATCAACACGAGGGGGGAGGGGGGATGTGGGAAAGGCAAAGCAGATCGGGCGCGGTAATCGTTCCGGTCCTTTAAATCGGTCCCGGAGTTCAGCTTGAACCTTTCCGTGGGTTTCGTGTTCTCTGGTCGCCCCGTGGCCGCACACACAGACGGGGGTCTGACAAACCTCTGAAGTATGAGAGATCCGGTCTAACACCCCGCAGGATCCCTCGCCCCCCCCCCCCCCCCCCATCATGGTGGAATTTGTGGATCTGGCCGAAGTTGCGTGGAGCCGGCCGTGCCGGAATGATTCATTCTTCGCTTGTCATTGATCTCTTTGTTTGCCCATCTGTGCAGATTACGGGGCATTGTGAGGACTTGGCAGGCGCAGAGCATCGCACAATCCTATCTGCAAATCCAGGAGCTTCTGCATCATCTGCACATACCTGTGTGGTCATGTATGAACCCGTCCCACCGAACCACCGAACACGGGACATCCGAGTCCCAGGAGGGACCCACGCCAGGGATTAACAAACCAGGATCAGTGGGAGGAATGTCCCTTACATTGGTGGTCAGTGGGAAGAATGTCCCTTACATTGGTGGTCAGTGGGAAGAATGTCCCTTACATTGGGGGTCAGTGGGAAGAATGTCCCTTACATTGGGGGTCAGTGGGAAGAATGTCCCTTACATTGGTGATCAGTGGGAAGAATGTCCCTTACATTGGTGGTCAGTGGGAAGAATGTCCCTTACATTGGGGGTCTGTGGGAAGAATGTCCCTTACATTGGTGATCAGTGGGAAGAATGTCCCTTACATTGGTGATCAGTGGGAAGAATGTTCCTTACATTGGTGGTCAGTGGGAAGAATGTCCCTTACATTGGTGGTCAGTGGGAAGAATGTCCCTTACATTGGTGATCAGTGGGAAGAATGTCCCTTACATTGGGGGTCAGTGGGAAGAATGTCCCTTACATTGGTGGTCAGTGGGAAGAATGTCCCTTACATTGGGGGGGTCAGTGGGAAGAATGTCCCTTACATTGGTGATCAGTGGGAAGAATGTCCCTTACATTGGTGATCAGTGGGAAGAATGTTCCTTACATTGGTGGTCAGTGGGAAGAATGTCCCTTACATTGGTGGTCAGTGGGAAGAATGTCCCTTACATTGGGGGTCTGTGGGAAGAATGTCCCTTACATTGGGGGTCAGTGGGAAGAATGTCCCTTACATTGGGGGTCAGTGGGAAGAATGTCCCTTACATTGGTGATCAGTGGGAAGAATGTCCCTTACATTGGGGGTCAGTGGGAAGAATGTCCCTTACATTGGGGGTCAGTGGGAAGAATGTCCCTTACATTGGGGGTAAGTGGGAAGAATGTCCCTTACATTGGTGGTCAGTGGGAAGAATGTCCCTTACATTGGGGGGTCAGTGGGAAGAATGTCCCTTACATTGGGGGTCAGTGGGAAGAATGTCCCTTACATTGGGGGTCAGTGGGAAGAATGTCCCTTACATTGGGGGTAAGTGGGAAGAATGTCCCTTACATTGGTGGTCAGTGGGAAGAATGTCCCTTACATTGGGGGGTCAGTGGGAAGAATGTCCCTTACATTGGTGGTCAGTGGGAAGAATGTCCCTTACATTGGTGATCAGTGGGAAGAATGTCCCTTACATTGGTGGTCAGTGGGAAGAATGTCCCTTACATTGGTGATCAGTGGGAAGAATGTCCCTTACATTGGGGGTCAGTGGGAAGAATGTCCCTTACATTGGGGGTCAGTGGGAAGAATGTCCCTTACATTGGTGGTCAGTGGGAAGAATGTCCCTTACATTGGGGATCAGTGGGAAGAATGTCCCTTACATTGGGGATCAGTGGGAAGAATGTCCCTTACATTGGGGGTCAGTGGGGAGAATGTCCCTTACATTGGTGATCAGTGGGAAGAATGTTCCTTACATTGGGGGTCAGTGGGAAGAATGTCCCTTACATTGGGGGTCAGTGGGAAGAATGTCCCTTACATTGGTGATCAGTGGGAAGAATGTCCCTTACATTGGGGGTCAGTGGGAAGAATGTCCCTTACATTGGTGATCAGTGGGAAGAATGTCCCTTACATTGGTGGTCAGTGGGAAGAATGTCCCTTACATTGGGGGTTAGTGGGAAGAATGTCCCTTACATTGGTGGTCAGTGGGAAGAATGTCCCCCTTACATTGGTGGTCAGTGGGAAGAATGTCCCTTACATTGGTGGTCAGTGGGAAGAATGTCCCTTACATTGGGGGTCAGGGAGAAGAATGTCCCTTACATTGGGGATCAGTGGGAAGAATGTTCCTTACATTGGTGGTCAGTGGGAAGAATGTCCCTTACATTGGGGGTTAGTGGGAAGAATGTCCCTTACATTGGTGGTCAGTGGGAAGAATGTCCCTTACATTGGGGGGGTCAGTGGGAAGAATGTCCCTTACATTGGTGATCAGTGGGAAGAATGCTCCTTACATTGGGGGTCAGTGGGAAGAATGCTCCTTACATTGGGGGTCAGTGGGAAGAATGTCCCTTACATTGGTGATCAGTGGGAAGAATGTCCCTTACATTGGTGGTCAGTGGGAAGAATGTCCCTTACATTGGGGGTTAGTGGGAAGAATGTCCCTTACATTGGTGGTCAGTGGGAAGAATGTCCCCCTTACATTGGTGGTCAGTGGGAAGAATGTCCCTTACATTGGTGGTCAGTGGGAAGAATGTCCCTTACATTGGGGATCAGTGGGAAGAATTTCCCTTACATTGGGGATCAGTGGGAAGAATGTCCCTTACATTGGGGGTCAGGGAGAAGAATGTCCCTTACATTGGGGATCAGTGGGAAGAATGTTCCTTACATTGGTGGTCAGTGGGAAGAATGTCCCTTACATTGGGGGTTAGTGGGAAGAATGTCCCTTACATTGGTGGTCAGTGGGAAGAATGTCCCCCTTACATTGGTGGTCAGTGGGAAGAATGTCCCTTACATTGGTGGTCAGTGGGAAGAATGTCCCTTACATTGGGGATCAGTGGGAAGAATGTCCCTTACATTGGGGATCAGTGGGAAGAATGTCCCTTACATTGGGGGTCAGGGAGAAGAATGTCCCTTACATTGGGGATCAGTGGGAAGAATGTTCCTTACATTGGTGGTCAGTGGGAAGAATGTCCCTTACATTGGTGGTCAGTGGGAAGAATGTCCCTTACATTGGTGGTCAGTGGGAAGAATGTCCCTTACATTGGGGGTCAGTGGGAAGAATGTCCCTTACATTGGGGGTCAGTGGGAAGAATGCTCCTTACATTGGGGGTCAGTGGGAAGAATGTCCCTTACATTGGAGGTCAGTGGGAAGAATGTCCCTTACATTGGGGGGGTCAGTGGGAAGAATGTCCCTTACATTGGTGATCAGTGGGAAGAATGCTCCTTACATTGGGGGTCAGTGGGAAGAATGTCCCTTACATTGGTGGTCAGTGGGAAGAATGTCCCTTACATTGGGGGTCAGTGGGAAGAATGCTCCTTACATTGGGGGTCAGTGGGAAGAATGTCCCTTACATTGGAGGTCAGTGGGAAGAATGTCCCTTACATTGGTGGTCAGTGGGAAGAATGTCCCTTACATTGGGGGGGTCAGTGGGAAGAATGTCCCTTACATTGGTGATCAGTGGGAAGAATGTCCCTTACATTGGTGGTCAGTGGGAAGAATGTCCCTTACATTGGGGGTCTGTGGGAAGAATGTCCCTTACATTGGGGGGGTCAGTGGGAAGAACGTCCCTTACATTGGGGGTCAGTGGGAAGAACGTCCCTTACATTGGGGGGTCAGTGGGAAGAATGTCCCTTACATTGGGGGTAAGTGGGAAGAATGTCCCTTACATTGGGGATCAGTGGGAAGAATGTCCCTTACATTGGGGATCAGTGGGAAGAATGTCCCTTACATTGGGGATCAGTGGGAAGAATGTCCCTTACATTGGGGGTCAGTGGGAAGAATGTCCCTTACATTGGAGGTCAGTGGGAAGAATGTCCCTTACATTGGTGGTCAGTGGGAAGAATGTCCCTTACATTGGGGGGGGTCAGTGGGAAGAATGTCCCTTACATTGGTGATCAGTGGGAAGAATGTCCCTTACATTGGGGATCAGTGGGAAGAATGTCCCTTACATTGGGGGTCTGTGGGAAGAATGTCCCTTACATTGGGGGGGTCAGTGGGAAGAACGTCCCTTACATTGGGGGTCAGTGGGAAGAACGTCCCTTACATTGGGGGGTCAGTGGGAAGAATGTCCCTTACATTGGGGGTAAGTGGGAAGAATGTCCCTTACATTGGGGGTCAGTGGGAAGAATGTTCCTTACATTGGTGATCAGTGGGAAGAATGTCCCTTACATTGGTGGTCAGTGGGAAGAATGTCCCTTACATTGGTGGTCAGTGGGAAGAATGTCCCTTACATTGGGGGTTAGTGGGAAGAATGTCCCTTACATTGGTGGTCAGTGGGAAGAATGTCCCCCTTACATTGGGGGTCAGTGGGAAGAATGTCCCTTACATTGGGGGTCAGTGGGAAGAATGTCCCTTACATTGGGGATCAGTGGGAAGAATGTCCCTTACATTGGAGGTCAGTGGGAAGAATGTCCCTTACATTGGTGGTCAGTGGGAAGAATGTCCCTTACATTGGTGATCAGTGGGAAGAATGTCCCTTACATTGGGGGTCAGTGGGAAGAATGTTCCTTACATTGCTGGTCAGTGGGAAGAATGTCCCTTACATTGGGGGGTCAGTGGGAAGAATGTCCCTTACATTGGTGGTCAGTGGGAAGAATGTCCTTTACATTGGTGATCAGTGGGAAGAATGTCCCTTACATTGGGGATCAGTGGGAAGAATGTTCCTTACATTGGGGGTCAGTGGGAAGAATGTCCCTTACATCGGTGGTCAGTGGGAAGAATGTCCCTTACATCGGTGATCAGTGGGAAGAATGTCCCTTACATCGGTGGTCAGTGGGAAGAATGTCCCTTACATTGGTGGTCAGTGGGAAGAATGTCCCTTACATTGGTGGTCAGTGGGAAGAATGTCCCTTACATTGGGGATCAGTGGGAAGAATGTCCCTTACATTGGTGGTCAGTGGGAAGAATGTCGCTTACATTGGTGGTCAGTGGGAAGAATGTCCCTTACATTGGGGGGTCAGTGGGAAGAATGTTCCTTACATTGGTGGTCAGTGGGAAGAATGTCCCTTACATTGGGGATCAGTGGGAAGAATGTCCCTTACATTGGAGGTCAGTGGGAAGAATGTCCCTTACATTGGTGGTCAGTGGGAAGAATGTCCCTTACATTGGAGGTCAGTGGGAAGAATGTCCCTTACATTGGTGGTCAGTGGGAAGAATGTCCCTTACATTGGTGATTAGTGGGAAGAATGTCCCTTACATTGGGGGTCAGTGGGAAGAATGCTCCTTACATTGGGGGGTCAGTGGGAAGAATGTCCCTTACATTGGGGGGGGGGTCGGTGGGAAGAATGTCCCTTACATTGGGGGGGGGGGTCGGTGGGAAGAATGTCCCTTACATTGGTGATCAGTGGGAAGAATGTCCCTTACATTGGGGGTCAGTGGGAAGAATGTCCCTTACATTGGGGGTCAGTGGGAAGAATGTCCCTTACATTGGTGGTCAGTGGGAAGAATGTCCCTAACATTGGGGGTCAGTGGGAAGAATGTCCCTTACATCGGTGGTCAGTGGGAAGAATGTCCCTTACATTGGTGGTCAGTGGGAAGAATGTCCCTTACATTGGTGATCAGTGGGAAGAATGTCCCTTACATTGGTGGTCAGTGGGAAGAATGTCCCTTACATTGGGGGTCAGTGGGAAGAATGTCCCTTACATTGGAGGTCAGTGGGAAGAATGTCCCTTACATTGGGGGTCAGTGGGAAGAATGTCCCTTACATTGGGGGTCAGTGGGAAGAATGTCCCTTACATTGGTGGTCAGTGGGAAGAATGTCCCTTACATTGGTGGTCAGTGGGAAGAATGATGATTGGTGCCATTCTGCTGGCTCTGCCAAGCGGCGTTAGGCCAGGAATTCTGAAGGCATCATCAGGTAGGAGGTCTATCAACCACAGCTCAAGGAGCCCCAATCAATCACTGGAGGAACACAAAGGTTCCATGGACCCCGGTTGAGAATGAATGGTATGGGACAACCCTGGGTGTCAAACACTCCTTGAACCCCACCCTCCTTGTTCTATTCATTCTTATATACGGTCATACTCTTCACATTCTTCTCTCTTCACCTGCGGGTCTCGGGATCTGTAGGTATCCCAATTATTATCAGGGGTTCCCTGAGACCTGGGCGTCCTTTGAAGGGTTCCTCCATGTTGAGGTTGAGGAAGGTTTCTCTAGAAGTTCCTTTGTTCCCCTTCTCCATGCGCTTTCACCGAGAGGTCCCCTCCTGTCCTAACCTGTGTAGCCCCCCCCTCCCCTCCCCCCTTGGCTCCTAATGGATTGTTTTCTGTTCAAAAGCAGCAAATCCTGGGGACAAGGAGCTTCTGAAATCCATCACACATCTCTCTGGTTTCAACACCATTAATCAAGTCCTGCTGAAGATGTCACAGGTCCCGACCTCCGACCCCCGCCGAAAGCTTTACAAGACCCAAGGTGTGGCAGGCCTTCCTCGTGCCACCAAAACATTCCAACTCTGAAATGGAAAACCCGAAGCAAAGTTACTTTTATGGCGGATTCTGAGAACATCTCCGAAACCCGAACCGGTGATCACCGTCCAATGGACATCCCATGGAAAGGGAACGTCAAGTAGATGGAAACCCAAACTGGACGAGGTTTCCTTTCCTCTGTGTATCATCAACAGTTGCCATTTATTCTTTTTATTGTTTTCACTTTTTTTTTATCCTTTGTTACATCTCAGTGCTGCTGATCTCCTGCAGCCTCATTACAGCTGCTTCCTGTCTACATGACATTTCTCAGGGTTGGGTTTCCTGATGGTGACAACGGTGGACCATGCTTGTGCTGAAATGGTCACTTGTAGTCTCCATTGGAAGAATGTGTTATTTCCTTGTTTTCATCTTTTTTATACTTTGTTACATTTCAGTGCAGCTGATCTCCTGCAGCCTCTTTACTGCCATTTCCTGTTCACACAGTGCCGGGATACGGCTGTCTAGCGGCCAGGGTGCCCCCCTCCCCAAAATATATGAGCATTATGTGTCACCCTGGTGATCCTTCCATGGAGGTCCTTGCACAGGCACTTCCTGTTACAGGGTGACAACGCTCTGTCCTTGTCTCTCAATCATGCTCCTGTGTTGTCATCCTGGTGATCCCGCCATGGAGGTCCTTGCTCAGGCACTTCCTGTTATAGGGTGACAACGCTCTGTCCCTGTTTCCCAATCGTGCTCCTGTGTTGTCATCCTGGTGATCCCGCCATGGAGGTCCTTGCACAGACTCTTCTCGTTATAGGGTGACAACGCTCTGTCCCGGTTTCCCAATAGTGCCCTGTGTTGTCATCCTGTTGATCCCACCATGGAGGTCCTTGCTCAGGCACTTCCTGTTATAGGGTGACACCGCTCTGTCCATGTTTCCCAGTCATGCTCCAGTGTTGTCGTCCTGGTGATCCCGCCATGAAGGTCCTTGCTCAGACTCTTCTCATTATAGGGGGACAACGCTCTGTCCTTGTCTCTCAATCGTGCTCCTGTGTTGTCATCCTGGTGATCTCACCATGGAGGTCCTTGCTCAGGCATTTCCTGTTACAGGGTGACAACACACTGTCCCTGTCTCCCAATCACGCTCCTGTGTTGTCATTCTGGTGATCCCGCCATGAAGGTCCTTGCTCAGACTCTTCCTATTATAGGGTGACAACACTCTGTTCTTGTCTCCCAATTGTGCTTCTGTGTTGTCATCCTGGTGATCCCGCCATGGAGGTCCTTGCTCAGGCACTTCCTGTTATAGGGTGACAACGCTCTGAATCTGTCTCCTAATCGTGCTCCTGTGTTGTCATCCTGGTGATCCCGCCATGGAGGTCCTTGCTCAAGCACTTCCTGTTATAGGGTGACACCGCTCTGTCCATGTTTCCCAATCATGCTCCAGTGTTGTCGTCCTGGTGATCCCGCCATGGAGGTCCTTGCTCAAGCACTTCCTGTTATAGGGTGACACCGCTCTGTCCATGTTTCCCAATCATGCTCCAGTGTTGTCGTCCTGGTGATCCCGCCATGGAGGTCCTTGCTCAGGCACTTCCTGTTATAGGGTGACACCGCTCTGTCCATGTTTCCCAATCATGCTCCAGTGTTGTCGTCCTGGTGATCCCGCCATGGAGGTCCTTGCTCAAGCACTTCCTGTTATAGGGTGACACCGCTCTGTCCATGTTTCCCAATCATGCTCCAGTGTTGTCGTCCTGGTGATCCCGCCATGGAGGTCCTTGCTCAGGCACCTCCTGTTATAGGGTGATAACGCTCTGTCCTTGTCTTCCTATTGTTCTCCTGTGCTGTCACACAGGCTTCCAAAGGAGACCACAAGTGGCCTTCTCAGTACACAGCCATGGTTCACAGTTGTCACCATCAGGAACCCTGCCCTGAGAAAGGCCATGCCGCCATTGATGGAAGTGGCTGCAAAGGGTCTGCAGGAGATCAGCAACACTGAGAAGGATGAAAAAAAAGGGTGAAGACAGGAAAACACAATTGTATCTACCTCGTCTTCTGAGGCACGGCCATCTTATCGGTGGAGGTGAAGACTTTGTTGCCTCCTATAATGGGAATCTCAGACATGTTGAGTCTTTACTAAGCGTTGTTGCACCTCCAGACTTGGTCTCTCCATCAGTGGTGGGAAAGCCAGGACTTTCTCCTCTCTAATTGGCTGTGATTAATGAAGGTTCTAAGGAGCCGGTAGTAAACGGCAGGATTGACACTGACAGATGGCCTCCTCCTGGACATTCGGGAGGGGTGGGTCACGGGCTGAGACGTGTCTGGGCCCAAGGCTAGGACCAAGCATTAAGTTAACCGTAACCAACAACTTATGTTCACAAAAGTGGTTTTGGCTGAGTTAACAGACAACAGAAGGGTCCCAAATACCGAACGGGGGGGGGGGGGGTAGGTGGCTAAAAACAGGGAGAGTCGACTTCAAAGCATTAACAGAATTGTTCACAATGTGGAGATCTGGGCCAAGGAAGTCTGGGACAATAGGAAAGGGTATGCCGTGAGAAAGTGGCCATCTCAAACGTGAAATAGATGTTGGGTGAATTTTTCTCTTCCAACATGTCAGGAAGGACTTAGTGGGTCTGAGGACAATCGTTTTGATACCTCATATGGACACCTGATCATTACACCTACTCATATGACAACCCCCCTCCGTCCAAATGATGGGGTTCGGGTGTCTCCAATGAAGGGTCCTGGTAAGACTCCATCATACAAAGACATTGCAGACAATTGTGCTCTTCCATCCTTGGTAGCCAAACGTAGGTGGCCACCTAACCCTCACACATAGGTATGTGCACTCCTGGCCATCACACCTACCTATATAGGAAAAAGTCTGTGGACCATCCTCCAAATGATGGAGTTTAGGTGTCTCCAGTGAAGGGTCCAGTTAATACTCCATCATACAAAGACATTGCAGACAATTGTGCTCTTCCAGCCTTGGTAGCCAAACTGTGGCCACCTAACCATCGCACCTACCTATATGGGCAAAACTTTTGGAAATCTGTCCATCACACCTACCATATAGGTAAAGGAATGTGGACTCCTGACCATCACACCTACCATATAGGTAAAGGTATGTGGACTCCTGACCATCACACCTACCTATATGGGAAAAAGTCTGTGAACCCCCTCCAAATGATGGAGTTTAGGTGTCTCCGATGAATGGTCCTCATAAGACTCCATCATACAAAGACATTGCAGACAATTGTACTCTTCCAGCCTTGGTAGCCAAACGTTGGTGGCCACCTAACCATCACACATAGGTATGTGTACTCCTGGCCATCACACCTACCTATATGGGAAAAGGTCTGTGAACCCCCTCCAAATGATGGGGTTCAGGTGCCTCCATTGAAGAGTCCTGGTAATATTCCATCATACAAAGACATTGCAGACAATTGTGCTCTTCCAACCTTGGAAGCAAAACGTTGGTGGTCACCTAACCATCACACCTACCTATATGGGCAAAAATTGTGGAAATCTGTCCATCACACCTACCGTATAGGTAAAGGAATGTGGACTCCTGACCATCACACCTACCTATATGGGAAAAAGTCTGTGGACCCCCCTCCAAATGATGGAGTTTAGGTGTCTCCTGTGAAGGGTCCTGGTAATACTCCATCATACAAAGACATTGTGCACAATTGTGTTCGACCAACCTTGGTAGCCAAACGTTGGTGGCCACCTAACCATCACACATAGGTATGTGCACTCCTGACCATCGTACCTACCTATATGGGGAAAAAGTCTGTGCACCCCCTCTAAATTATGGGGTTCAGGTGCCTCCATTGAAGAGTCCTGGTAATATTCCATCATACAAAGACATTGCAGACAATTGTGCTCTCCCAACCTTGGAAGCAAAATGTTGGTGTTCACCTAACCATCACACCTACCTATATGGGCAAAAATTGTGGAAATCTGTCCATCACACCTACCCTATAGGTAAAGGAATGTGGACTCCTGACCATCACATCTACCTATATGGGAAAAAGTCTGTGGACCCACCTCCAGGGGCAGATTAACAACTCATGGGGCCCCCGGGCAACAGGGGATCATGGTGCCCTTGTGTCCTTGCCCACACTCAAAAAAGCCTATAAAAAAGGTACCAAGGGCATTTTATGGGGCCCCCTACTGACCCTGGGCCCTCAGGCAGTGCCCGAGTTTCCAAATGGTCAGTCCGCCCCTGCCCACCTCCAAATGATGGAGTTTAGGTGTCTCCGATGAATGGTCCTGGTAATACTCCATCATACAAAGACATTGTACACAATTGTGCTCGACCAACCTTGGTAGCCAAACGTTGGTGGTCACCTAACCATCACACATAGGTATGTGCACTCCTGATCATCGCACCTACCTATATGGGAAAAAGTCTGTGAACCCCCTCCAAATTATGGGGTTCAGGTGCCTCCATTGAAGAGTCCTGGTAATATTCCATCTTACAAAGACATTGCAGACAATTGTGCTCTTCCAGCCTTGGTAGCCAAACGTTGGTGGTCACCCAACCATCACACCTACCTATATGGGCAAAAATTGTGGAAATTTGTCCATCACACCTGCCATATAGGAAAAGGAATGTGGACTCCTGACCATCACACCTACCTATTTGGGAAAAGGTCTGTGAACACCCCTCCAAATGATGGAGTTTAGGTTTCTCCAGTGGAGGGTACTGTTAATACTCCATCATACAAAGACATTGTAGACAATTGTGGTCATCCAACCTTACAGTAACAGTTTGGTGAAGACCCTTTTCTGTTTGACCATGACTGTCCCCTGTGTACAAAGCTAACTTCTTTAAGACATGGTTTGACCAGTATGGCGTGGAGAAACTCAAGTGTCCTGCAGAGAGCCCTGACTTCAACTCTGCTGAACACCTTTGGGATGAATTGGAACACCAATGGTAAGCCAGGTCTTCTCATTCAACATAAGTACCTGACCTCACAAATAGGCACAAATTCCTACAGACGTCCTCCAAAATCTTGTGGAAAGTCTCCTCAGAGGAGTGGAGGATGTTATAGCCACAAATGTTGGGCAACTACATATTAATGGCCATGGTTTTGTAATGAGATGTCCGACAAGCTCATATAAGTGTGATGGGTGAAGGAACTCGAGTGTCCTGCACAGAGCCCTGACCTCATCCCTACTAAACACTTTTGGGATGAATTGGAACACCAATGGTGAGCCAGGTCTTCTCATCCAACATCAGTACCTGACCCAGTAAATGGGAACAAATTTCCAGAAAATCTTGTGGAAAGTTTTTCCAGAAGAGTGGAGGAAGTTAGGGTCATAAAGTGTGTCCAAGTCTAAAATGACATTGCTTGACCAGTTGGGTGTGGAAGAACTCGAATGTCCTGACCTCAACCCTACTGAATTTCTTTGGTATGAATTAGAACACCAATGGTGAGCCAGGTCTTCTCATCCAACGTCAGTACCAAACTCACCAAATGGGCACTAATTCCCACAGACACCTTCCAAGATCTTGTGGAATGGTTTCTCAGAAGAGTGGAGGAAGTTAGGGCCATAAAGGGTGTCCAAGTCTAAAATCACATTGCTTGACCAGTTGGGTGTAGAAGAACTCAAATGTCCTGACCTCAACCCTACTGAATATCTTTGGTATGAATTAGAACACCAATGGTGAGTCAGGTCTTCTCATCTAACGTCAGTACCAAACTCACCCAATGGGCACTAATTCCCACAGACACCCTCCAAGATCTTGTGGAATGGTTTCTCAGAAAAGTGGAGGATGTTATAGCAACAAAATCGAGATGATTCCATATTAATGGCCATGGTTTTGTAATGAGATATCCAACAAGCTTCTATGCAGTATGTGTGATGGGTGTAGGAACTTGAGAGTCCTGCACAGAGCCCTGACCTGAACCCTGCTGAACACCTTTGGGATAAATTGAAATGCCGATTGTGAGCCAGGTCTTCTCATCTAACGTCAGTACTAGATAACCTCACAAATGGAAACAAATTGCCGCAGACACCCTCCAAAATCTTGTGGAAAGCCTTTCCTAGAAGAGTGGAGGCTGTTATAGACAAAATGGGGGCAACTCTATCCTAATGGCCATAGTTTTGGAATGGGATCTCCAGAAAAATCACATAGGTGCGATGGTTTGAGGAACCTGAGTGTCCTGTACAGAACCCTGACCTCACCCCTACTGAACACCTTGGGGATGAATCAGAACGCCCAAGGTGAGCCAGGTTTCCTCATCCAACATCAGTATCTGTCCTCACAAATGGACAAAAATTCCTACAGATACCTTCCACAAAGGAGGGAAACTTAATTCTAATTTCCGTGGTTTTGGAATGGGATGTCCATGCACCTGGTTAGAGGCTGAGATGACAAGAGGGCTTGCCTTATACCCATGATCCAAACACGCTTGGAATGGAGAACGGGGGATGAGAGGGCACAAAGTGGCATGGGTGCCAAAGGTCCGGTCCGTGAGAGTTCACTTCTAGCAGAAGGTTGTGAGATGCATGTGCAGACTGAAATGGTGACCACCTAAGGGAAGGAGACCTCACAATGTCAGCATATGGCACAACTGGCAGGAACACTTAAAATCATGACTGGTTAAAGATGTGGTCTGAAACAGGTGGTGGTCACCAAAGAGGCAGACAGTAGGCAAGGCAAATGGCCTGGACTCATGGTCCTGAGGCAAGCTGAGGTCGCTCCATGAAGTCAGAAGAATTGTGGTCAAGAGGTTAAGACTACACCGGGAGGTCCGAGGAGATGGATTATAGTCGGGAACTACAGTACGTGAGACAGTAACAAGAGCAGGCAGACGAAGATGGCATCAGGATCAAGCCTTGATACCATAGGAAATCAGAGTCCAGGGACAGACTAAGTCAGCGATTGGTAAGAAGATCACTAGAACAGATGCGGGTTCAGGTTGCAGCTGAAGACCATCCAGCAACTTCCTGGTTCAGCAACTTTCCTTAAGTAGGCCATCTAGTGCCAAGATTGAGATGAATGCACGTGTGAATTGGGACACGCACGGCTGGCCATGATGACCCTTGTTCTGTGCATTGGTGTCAAGCTCATAGAGATGTGATGGTCAGATGTCCAACCTCTTGGCCATTTTCTTCTGCTCACCTCATTTTCCAGACACACATCAGATGATGTCTTCCTTATAACTGGATAATACCGGCTCAGTGAAATCTTTATCTTCCTTTCCACCTTGGGGCCATCCACTCTACAATTTACCTTCCGGAAAACAGTCATTGTCCAGGATGTCAGCTGACCTCTCTACAGAATTTTGTTGGCCTTCAAGTTACCGATCGACCCAACAATGTATTTCAGATTCACAGACCTTCCCAAACAAGATTCACATTCAGTCGGAAACCAAAGATGGAATGTTTGGACGGTTCTTGGCGCTGCCGTACGTTGGGCGCCGTGCTCGTGCGGGGAACCCATCAGCCTAACAAAGAAGAAAATCTCAAACAATCTAATGACAAATTGCGAAAGACGTTCCTCACGACGAAACTGCCTCCTGGATGCCTGACATTCCAGAGCTGAACGTTCTATAATAGAGGAGGAAGAATACAGACGGCCGAGGTCTTGTTCTGAGTTGCCGAATCAACTTTGGGGGTCCAGTGATGTCACGAAGGGCCCCCTTGGAGCTCGCCGGTTGTGATAGGGGTTTATACATCTACTACCGGCATTAGAAAGGAATGTGCTGATGTTATCTACAGAGAGAGCGTGTTATACGGGAAGGACGGGCTGGAAGGAAGGCCATGGTTGCAGCCTGAAGGCTAACCCCAGTTTTATTTAAAGTGCAAATTCAGTTCCAATTTTTTGGATTCAGTTTTGGATCAAGGCCTAAAATTCATGACAGGATGGGGAGATTTTACCCCACTTCCTGTTCTTATGACACTTCTGCAACCAGTCTCACCGATCTGGGGATCAAGGCAGCCCTCCCATACTGGACCCCTTTGGTGCCTCAGCTGGTCCCGCGACTCCAGTTGCCTGGTTATGGGGATGCCGCACTCTAGGAGTCAGCAGGGAGTGGGCGTATCCGTCCAATGGGAGCCTGAGCGTGGCACATGGGGAGCAGTGGCCAATGGAGGTTCTGCAAGTGAGTGGCTTGCTGCTTCAAGCCAATGAGAGTGAGGTGGCAGCATGGAGCTCACTTCTGCAACCAGTCTCACCGATCAGGGGATCAAGGCAGCCCTCCCATACTGGACCCCTTTGGTGCCTCAGCTGGTCCCGCGACTCCAGTTGCCTGGTTATGGGGATGCCACACTCTAGGAGGCAGCAGGGAGTGGGCGTATCCGTCCAATGGGAGCCTGAGCGTGGCACATGGGGAGCAGTGGCCAATGGAGGTTCATCAAGTGAGTGGCTTGCCGCTTCTAGCCAATGAGAGTGAGGTGGCAGCATGGAGCTCACTTCTGCAACTGATCAGGAGATCAAGGCAGCCCTCCCATACTGGGCCCCTTTGGTGCCTCAGCTGGTCCCGCGACTCCAGTTGGCTGGTTATGGGGATGCCACACTCTAGGAGGCAGCAGGGAGTGGGCGTATCCGTCCAATGGGAGCCTGAGCGTGGAACATGGGGAGCAGTGGCCAATGGAGGTTCTGCAAGTGAGTGGTTTGCCGCTTCTAGCCAATGAGAGTGAGGTGGCAGCATGGAGCTCATGAAAGGGGAGGTTGGCGCTGTCCAATCATGTCCAGCCAGTTCATCAAGATAAAAGCAGCAAGCAGGCGGTAGAGGGCCAGTCCCAGACTGGAGGGCCCAACGTAGACAGGTCCTCTTTTGCAGCCTGATAGTACATACAGTGTGAGCAGGCTGGGGTGGGTTGAGGGGGGAGTCCAGGAAATCCTATCATTGAAGGCCCCATGGTTTCCAATAGAGGCCCTGCTTGAAACACGTAAGGGATGTGGTCTTCATGGGGACACCAATAAGAACGTTGTCAGAAGATCAACCCTTCCCAGGGGCGGACTGACCATTGGGGAACTCGGGCACTGCCCGAGGGCCAGGAGTCAGTAGGGTTCCCCATGAGATGTCCCTGGTACCTTTCATCGGCTTTTTTGGGTGTGGTTTGAGTGTGGGCGAGGACACAGGGGCCCCATGATCCCCTATTGCCCAGGGCCCCATGAGTTGTCACTCCGCCCCTGACCCTTTCCCACCCCCCCCTTGTTGATAAGAGTCTGCCTTCATCTGGGATTTGATTGGAGACAGGGATGGACTGACCATTTGGAAACTTGGCCACTGCCCGAGGGCCCGGGTCAGTAGGGGGCCCCATGAGATGCCCCTGGTACCTTTTTCATAGGCTTTTTTGAGTTTGGGCAAGGATACAGGGGTCCCATAATCCCCTATTGCCCGGGGGCTCCATGAGTTGTCAGTCCGCCCCTGGTTGGAGAGATATCCCATCAGGAGTGTAGGGAGGCAACTATATTCTGGTGAAGAGGGTGGAGCTACCTGGTAGTGACCCCGCCCTTTGTCCTGCATGGGCAAGATCAGACTCTTCCCAATTTACAGAGCCAACCAAGTCTGGGGAACCCCTTTTCGAGGAGATGTCCTTTTTGAAGGCTGGCCCAGCTAAAGCCACGGCCGTTCAACCCTCTGCAGAACATTTCAACCCTCTGCAGAACATTCCCACCCACGTATTCCCACCCAGCATTTCCCATGGTGGCCCGACACGTGTCTGAGCTCCTCAGGGGAAGGCCCCTTCATCCACCACATACTGAGGTTCTCCTGGTCAGTGGTCTCTCCTGTCCTTCACATAGACCTCTTGGTGTCCCTCTCTGGCCGCATCCCGCTCCTGCTGCGCATGCACGCCACTTGACCAACGTGTTCCTATGGCTGGTTCGTGGTAATGGTGGTCTTCCACTCTCCACAGGAGGACGGCTCCAATCACAGGAGTGAATTCCAGGGACTCTACGTGTATAATTAGATCAGGGGTCCCCAACCCCTGGCCTGTGGGCCACAACCGGCCCACTACAAAGGTTTTATTTGGCCCCCAGCTAGGGTCAGTGGTGTATGGAGGCTGAAGAGGGTTAAGGGGTCCATGATTCAAGGGGGAACTCTGACAGAGATCCTGATGTATGGGGGGCTCTGAAGAGGTCCTTGATTTAAGGGGGAACTCTGATAGGGACCCTGATGTATCAGGGGCTCTGAAGGGGTCCCTGATTTAAGGGGGAACTCTGATAGGGACCCTGATGTATCAGGGGCTCTGAAGTGGTCCCTGATTTAAGGGGGAACTCTGATAGGGACCCTAATGTATGGGGGAACTCTGATAGGGACCTTGATGTATCAGGGGCTCTGAAGGGGTCCCTGATTTAAGGGGGAACTTTGATAGGGACCCTGATGTATGGGGTACTCTGATAGGGACCTTGATGTTTGGGGGACTCTGGAGGGGTCTCGGATTTAAGGAGGAACTCCGACAGGGACCCTGATGTATGGGGGAACTCTGATAGGGACTTTGATGTTTGGGGGACTCTGGAGGGGTCTCGGATTTAAGGAGGAACTCCGACAAGGACCCTGATGTATGGGGGACTCTGAAGGGGTCTCTGATTTAAGGGGGAACTTTGATAGGGACCCTAATGTATGGGGGAACTCTGATAGGGATCCTGATGTATGGGGGGCTTGGAAGGGGTCCCTGATTTAAGAGGGTACTCTGATAGGGACCCTGATGTATGGGGGAACTCTGATAGGGACTTTGATGTTTGGGGGACTCTGGAGGGGTCTCGGATTTAAGGAGGAACTCCGACAAGGACCCTGATGTATGGGGGACTCTGAAGGGGTCTCTGATTTAAGGGGGAACTTTGATAGGGACCCTAATGTATGGGGGAACTCTGATAGGGATCCTGATGTATGGGGGGCTCGGAAGGGGTCCCTGATTTAAGAGGGTACTCTGATAGGGACCCTGATGTATGGGGGACTCTGAAGGGGTCTCTGATTTAAGGGGGAACTTTGATAGGGACCCTGATGTATGGGGGAACTATGATAGGGATCCTGATGTATGGGGGAACTCTGATAGGGATCCTGATGTATGGGGGGCTTGGAAGGGGT
This sequence comes from Staurois parvus, assembly GCF_062004578.1. Lineage (NCBI taxonomy): Eukaryota > Metazoa > Chordata > Amphibia > Anura > Ranidae > Staurois > Staurois parvus. The sequence continues at coordinate 154,530 of NW_028318794.1, forward strand.
CCCTGATTTAAGAGGGTACTCTGATAGGGACCCTGATGTATGGGGGAACTCTGATAGGGACTTTGATGTTTGGGGGACTCTGGAGGGGTCTCGGATTTAAGGAGGAACTCCGACAAGGACCCTGATGTATGGGGGACTCTGAAGGGGTCTCTGATTTAAGGGGGAACTTTGATAGGGACCCTAATGTATGGGGGAACTCTGATAGGGATCCTGATGTATGGGGGGCTTGGAAGGGGTCCCTGATTTAAGAGGGTACTCTGATAGGGACCCTGATGTATGGGGGAACTCTGATAGGGACTTTGATGTTTGGGGGACTCTGGAGGGGTCTCGGATTTAAGGAGGAACTCCGACAAGGACCCTGATGTATGGGGGACTCTGAAGGGGTCTCTGATTTAAGGGGGAACTTTGATAGGGACCCTAATGTATGGGGGAACTCTGATAGGGATCCTGATGTATGGGGGGCTCGGAAGGGGTCCCTGATTTAAGAGGGTACTCTGATAGGGACCCTGATGTATGGGGGACTCTGAAGGGGTCTCTGATTTAAGGGGGAACTTTGATAGGGACCCTGATGTATGGGGGAACTATGATAGGGATCCTGATGTATGGGGGAACTATGATAGGGATCCTGATGTATGGGGGGCTCGGAAGGGGTCCCTGATTTAAGGGGGAACTTTGATAGGGACCCTAATGTATGGGGGAACTCTGATAGGGATCCTGATGTATGGGGGGCTCGGAAGGGGTCCCTGATTTAAGAGGGTACTCTGATAGGGACCCTGATGTATGGGGGAACTCTGATAGGGACTTTGATGTTTGGGGGACTCTGGAGGGGTCCCTGATTTAAGGAGGAACTTTGATAGGGACCCTGATGTATGGGGGAACTCTGATAGGGACCCTGATGTATGGGGGACTCTGAAGGGGTCCCTGATTTAGGGGTCGGCGGCGGCCATATTAAAAAAAAATGGCAGTTGTGATACAACTGCCAATTACTGGTCACCCAGCTGGGGTCTGCCTCGGCGAGTCGTCTGACGCCGTCTGAAAGTTGGGAAGATGATGAAGGTGAAGCGGGGGAGGGGTCCAGGTGTAGAAAGTGACGAGCGAGGAGAGAAATGTACAGACCACACAGGATCAGATAAATCGCCTCCCCCTCCCCCACACACCCCCCCGGGGCTCCCCCGTCCTCCCCTCCCCCACACCCCAGGGGGTGCTCCCCCATCCTCCCCTCCCCCACACACCCCCGGGGGCTCCCCCGCCAGGACAGGTATGTGACGAGGAGGAGAGCGAGGAAGAGGAGAGGGAGGTGATCCGGGCTCAGCGCTCCCCTCCGCCCTCCGAGGAACAACCGCCAGGACGCGGCGCCATCTACGTGACCTGCCCGGGAGGCGGTGCTTAAATGACAGGAATCCGCCCCTTTGGTCTAGGTTCACACCCAAGCGCTTTGAGGTGCGTTTTTCGCTTTTTTTTTTTCCGGGAAAAGGTCAGGGCCGGATCACACTCCATGCGTTTCAATTGCTTTTATTTATTTCCAAAACGCACAGAAAGTCGGTGATCGGGTTGTTGGGGGTCGTTGTTCACATCAGCGCTGGCAGTTCCGGTGCGTTCCGGAGGCAGGAAAAAGCAGAACAGGCGTCATTTTTTCTGCGCAGAACTGCACTGGAACGCAGTGAAACGCATTAAAAACGCACCGGAACGCACATGTCCCTATTTAAATTGAAGAAAAAGAGAGAGGAAAGAATGACCCGGAAAGCATCAAAAACTCATTAAAAAAACTAGAAAAAAAACTAAAAAACTAGGCGGCATTTTTTCGGCACAGAACGGCACAGAACACAGTAAAAACGCATAAAAAAAGCCACAAACTGCACCTGTCCCCATTTAAATTGAAGAAGAGAGGGGAAAAAATGACCCAGAAAGCATCAAAGACGCATAAAAAAACTGCACTGGAACGTGCCAAAAACGCATCAGAAAAAAACGAGGCAAAAACGCATTAAAATCACACCAGAACGCGCACACAGAAATGCATTTAGATCGCACCTGGACTGCGTTTCTATAGTCTGAACTGGCCGAGTGCGCTTTTTTTTCAGCCTCCAAAACGCACAGAAAGTCGGTGATCAGGTTGTCGGGGTCGTAGTTCACATCAGTGCTGGCACTTCCGGTGCGTTCCGGAGGTAGAAAAAAGTAGAACAGGCGGTATTTTTCCTGCACAGAACTGCGCTGGTACACACTAAAAAACGCACAAGAACGCACACATCCCTATTTAAATTGAAGAAAAAGAGAGGGGGAAAAAATGACCTGGAGAGAATCAAAAACGCATTAAAAAATGCAACAAAACGCACACGTCTCTATTTAAATTGAAGAAGAGGGGAAAAAATGACCTGGAAAGCATCAAAAACGCACCGGAACGCGGCAAAAACGCAGCAGAACGCGCACACAGAAATGCATCCGGAATGCACCAGGACTGCGTTTCTATAGTGTGACTCTTAGGGCCGGATCACACTCCATGCGTTTCAGTTGCTTTTTTTTCTGCATCCAAAACGCACAGAAAGTCGGTGATCGGGTTGTTGGGGGTCGTTGTTCACATCAGCACTTGCAGTTCCGGTGCGTTCCGGAGGCAGGAAAAAGCAGAACAGGACGCAGTTTTCCTGTAAAGAACTGCGCTGGAGTGCGGTAAAACGTGTCAAAAACGCACCAAAAAATGCAAATGTCCCTATTTAAATGGAAGAAAATGAACCGAAACGCATCAAAAACACAAATTACAATGTACAGTCTGATCACTGGGGGAGGGGACTGAGGAAATGTCTCCTCCTCCTTCTACAAAGTTACAATGTACAGTCTGATCACTGGGGGAGGAGACTGAGGAAATGACTCCTCCTCCTTCTACAAAGTTACAATGTACAGTCTGATCACTGGGGGAGGAGACTGAGGAAATGACTCCTCCTCCTTCTACAAAGTTACACTGTACAGTCTGATCACTGGGGGAGGAGACTGAGGAAATGACTCCTCCTCCTTCTACAAAGTTACAATGTACAGTCTGATCACTGGGGGAGGAGACTGAGGAAATGTCTCCTCCTCCTTCTACAAAGTTACACTGTACAGTCTGATCACTGGGGGAGGAGACTGAGGACATGACTCCTCCTCCTCCTACAAAGTTACAATGTACGGTCTGATCACTGGGGGGAGGAGACTGAGGAAATGACTCCTCCTCCTTCTACAAAGTTACAGTGTACAGTCTGATCACTGGGGGAGGGGACTGAGGACATGCCTCCTCCTCCTACAAAGTTACAATATACGGTCTGATCACTGGGGGAGGGGACTGAGGAAATGACTCCTCCTCCTCCTTCTACAAAGTTACAATGTACAGTCTGATCACTGGGGGAGGGGACTGAGGAAATGACTCCTCCTCCTTCTACAAAGTTACAATGGACAGTCTGATCACTGGGGGAGGAGACTGAGGAAATGTCTCCTCCTCCTTCTACAAAGTTACACTGTACAGTCTGATCACTGGGGGAGGAGTCTGAGGAAATGACTCCTCCTCCTCCTACAAAGTTACACTGTACAGTCTGATCACTGGGGGAGGAGACTGAGGAAATGTCTCCTCCTCCTTCTACAAAGTTACAATGTACAGTCTGATCACTGGGGGAGGAGACTGAGGACATGACTCCTCCTCCTCCTACAAAGTTACAATGTACGGTCTGATCACTGGGGGGAGGAGACTGAGGAAATGACTCCTCCTCCTTCTACAAAGTTACAATGTACAGTCTGATCACTGGGGGAGGGGAGACTGAGGAAATGTCTCCTCCTCCTTCTACAAAGTTACAGTGTACAGTCTGATCACTGGGGGAGGAGAGTGAGGAAATGTCTCCTCCTCCTTCTACAAAATTACAGTGTACAGTCTGATCACTGGGGGAGGGGACTGAGGAAATGACTCCTCCTCCTCCTTCTACAAAGTTACAATGTACAGTCTGATCACTGGGGGAGGAGACTGAGGAAATGACTCCTCCTCCTCCTTCTACAAAGTTACAATGTACAGTCTGATCACTGGGGGAGGGGAGACTGAGGAAATGTCTCCTCCTCCTTCTACAAAGTTACAGTGTACAGTCTGATCACTGGGGGAGGAGAGTGAGGAAATGTCTCCTCCTCCTTCTACAAAATTACAATGTACAGTCTGATCACTGGGGGAGGGGACTGAGGAAATGACTCCTCCTCCTCCTTCTACAAAGTTACAATGTACAGTCTGATCACTGGGGGAGGAGACTGAGGACATGACGCCTCTCACCCGTTCTCCATATGATGTAGAACCCGGAGGGGGGAGGGAACGTTTCACTGACTTTCTCAGCACACAAGGAGATCCTTGCTGATCCCTCCGGATCTGTGGCTGGTGTGGGGGGTGCAGTTCCAGCATCCAGCAGCTGGGGGCAGCGTTGCTCCATGGTTGGGAGGGAATGTTGCGGAGTTGCAGGGACGGCACAGCGGTGGCTCCTCCATGGCTCCAGTGCGTGACTGAGAAGAAAGAAATCCATCCAAGCTTTATTACACACTAATTGCTGCGCACAGACATTCTCCTTCCCACGTATCTACCTGCACGCCTGGGCCAGCACAGACCTACCCACAGCGACGCAATGGAAGACTCCGGCCAGACGGAAATATATATATATACTGTATACACCCCCCTGATCATATATATATATATACTGTATACACCCCCCTGATCATATATATATATACTGTATACACCCCCCTGATCATATATATATATACTGTATACACCCCCTGATATTATATATATATACTGTATACACCCCCCTGATATTATATATATATATACTGTATACACCCCCCTGATATTATATATATACTGTATACACCCCCCTGATCATATATATATATATACTGTATACACCCCCCTGATCATATATATATATATATCCTGTATACACCCCCCTGATCATATATATATATATATACTGTATACACCCCCCTGATCATATATATATATATACTGTATACACCCCCCTGATCATATATATATATATACTGTATACACCCCCTGATCATATATATATATACTGTATACACCCCCCTGATCATATATATATATATACTGTATACACCCCCTGATATTATATATATATACTGTATACACCCCCCTGATCATATATATATATATACTGTATACACCCCCCTGATCATATATATATATACTGTATACACCCCCCTGATCATATATATATATATATACTGTATACACCCCCTGATCATATATATATATATATACTGTATACACCCCCCTGATCATATATATATATATACTGTATACACCCCCCTGATCATATATATATATATCCTGTATACACCCCCTGATCATATATATATATATATACTGTATACACCCCCCTGATCATATATATATATATACTGTATACACCCCCCTGATCATATATATATATACTGTATACACCCCCCTGATCATATATATATATATACTGTATACACCCCCCTGATCATATATATATATATATACTGTATACACCCCCCTGATCATATATATATATACTGTATACACCCCCCTGATCATATATATATATATATACTGTATACACCCCCTGATCATATATATATATACTGTATACACCCCCTGATCATATATATATATATATACTGTATACACCCCCTGATCATATATATATATACTGTATACACCCCCCTGATCATATATATATATATACTGTATACACCCCCTGATCATATATATATATATATACTGTATACACCCCCCTGATCATATATATATATACTGTATACACCCCCCTGATCATATATATATATATACTGTATACACCCCCTGATCATATATATATATACTGTATACACCCCCCTGATCATATATATATATATATACTGTATACACCCCCCTGATCATATATATATATATCCTGTATACACCCCCCTGATCATATATATATATATACTGTATACACCCCCCTGATCATATATATATATATCCTGTATACACCCCCCTGATCATATATATATATATACTGTATACACCCCCCTGATCATATATATATATATCCTGTATACACCCCCCTGATCATATATATATATATATACTGTATACACCCCCCTGATCATATATATATATACTGTATACACCCCCTGATCATATATATACTGTATACACCCCCCATATCATATATATATATATATACTGTATACACCCCCCTGATCATATATATATATATACTGTATACACCCCCCTGATCATATATATATATATATACTGTATACACCCCCCTGATCATATATATATATACTGTATACACCCCCCTGATCATATATATATATATATACTGTATACACCCCCCTGATCATATATATATATATACTGTATACACCCCCCTGATATTATATATATATATCCTGTATACACCCCCCTGATATTATATATATATATACTGTATACACCCCCCTGATATTATATATATATATACTGTATACACCCCCCTGATCATACATATATATATACTGTATACACCCCCCTGATCATATATATATATATATATACTGTATACACCCCCCTGATCATATATATATATATATATATATACTGTATACACCCCCCTGATCATATATATATATACTGTATACACCCCCCTGATCATATATATATATATATACTGTATACACCCCCTGATCATATATATATATACTGTATACACCCCCCTGATCATATATATATATATATACTGTATACACCCCCTGATCATATATATATATATACTGTATACACCCCCCTGATCATATATATATATATACTGTATACACCCCCTGATCATATATATATATACTGTATACACCCCCTGATCATATATATATATATATACTGTATACACCCCCTGATCATATATATATATATATATACTGTATACACCCCCCTGATCATATATATATATACTGTATACACCCCCCTGATCATATATATATATATATACTGTATACACCCCCTGATCATATATATATATACTGTATACACCCCCCTGATCATATATATATATATATACTGTATACACCCCCCTGATCATATATATATATATATATACTGTATACACCCCCCTGATCATATATATATATATATATACTGTATACACCCCCCTGATCATATATATATATATATATACTGTATACACCCCCCTGATCATATATATATATATATATACTGTATACACCCCCCTGATCATATATATATATATATATACTGTATACACCCCCCTGATCATATATATATATATATATACTGTATACACCCCCCTGATCATATATATTTATACTGTATACACCCTGACTATATAAATCCTGTATATATACATACACACACTGATCATATATCTATTACACACACATATATATATATAATTTTTTTTCTTTATTCATCAATACTATTTCTTATTTTATTGATATATATATATTTTATCAATAATATCAATCATCATGAAGGATAATAATAATAGTTATATAATTATTCATTGTTAAAATAAAAATATATATAACTGTTATTAAAATCTAAAAAAAATATACAGTGTATATATATATATATATCTTTATTTATTGATAATAATAATAATAAGGTTAATAAATTATATATATATGTCATTTAATGAATCAATATGTTGGTAAATAAAAAAATATATTTTTTTGTATCATAATTATTAACCATCATAAGGATAAAATTTATATATATAACATTTCAATGATATGCTGTACGTACTGTGTATATGTGTATGTATATATACAGGATTTATATAGTCAGGGTGTATACAGTATATATATATATATATATGATCAGGGGGGTGTATACAGTATATATATATATATATATGATCAGGGGGGTGTATACAGTATATATATATATATATATGATCAGGGGGGTGTATACAGTATATATATATATATATGATCAGGGGGGTGTATACAGTATATATATATATATATATGATCAGGGGGGTGTATACAGTATATATATATATATATATGATCAGGGGGGTGTATACAGTATATATATATATATATATATGATCAGGGGGGTGTATACAGTATATATATATATATATGATCAGGGGGGTGTATACAGTATATATATATATATATATGATCAGGGGGTGTATACAGTATATATATATATATATGATCAGGGGGGTGTATACAGTATATATATATATATATATATATGATCAGGGGGGTGCATACAGTATATATATATATATATATATATATATGATCAGGGGGGTGTATACAGTATATATATATATATATATATATATGATCAGGGGGGTGCATACAGTATATATATATATGATCAGGGGGGTGCATACAGTATATATATATATATATATATGATCAGGGGGGTGTATACAGTATATATATATGATCAGGGGGGTGTATACAGTATATATATATGATCAGGGGGGTGTATACAGTATATATATATATATGATCAGGGGGGTGTATACAGTATATATATATGATCAGGGGGGTGTATACAGTATATATATATATATACACAGTACGTACAGCATATCATTGAAATATTATATATACTTTGTGTGTGTATATATATATATATATACACACTGATCATATATCTATTACACACATATATATATAATTGTTTTTCTTTATTCATCAATACTATTTCTTATTTTATTGATATATATATATATTTTTTTTTTCAATAATATCAATCATCATGAAGGATAATAATAAAAATAATAATAATAGTTATATAATTATTCATTGTTAAAATTAATAAAAATATATATAACTGTTATTATTAAAATCTAAAAAAAATATACAGTGTGTGTATATATATATATATATATCTCTTTATTTATTGATAATAAATAAAGGTTCATAAATTATATATATGTCATTTAAAAAATCAATAAGTTAGTAAATAAAAAAATATATTTTTTTATCATAATTATTAATCATCATAAGGATAATATTTATATATATATACTGTATACACCCCCCTGATCATATATATATATATACTGTATACACCCCCTGATCATATATATATATATACTGTATACACCCCCTGATCATATATATATATATACTGTATACACCCCCTGATCATATATATATATATACTGTATACACCCCCTGATCATATATATATATATATACTGTATACACCCCCCTGATCATATATATATATATACTGTATACACCCCCCTGATCATATATATATATATACTGTATACACCCCCTGATCATATATATATATATACTGTATACACCCCCTGATCATATATATATATATACTGTATACACCCCCTGATCATATATATATATATACTGTATACACCCCCTGATCATATATATATATATATACTGTATACACCCCCCTGATCATATATATATATATACTGTATACACCCCCCTGATCATATATATATATATACTGTATACACCCCCTGATCATATATATATATATACTGTATACACCCCCTGATCATATATATATATATACTGTATACACCCCCTGATCATATATATATATATACTGTATACACCCCCCTGATCATATATATATATATACTGTATACACCCCCCTGATCATATATATATATACTGTATACACCCCCCTGATCATATATATATATACTGTATACACCCCCCTGATCATATATATATATATACTGTATACACCCCCCTGATCATATATATATATACTGTATACACCCCCTGATCATATATATATATACTGTATACACCCCCCTGATCATATATATATATATACTGTATACACCCCCCTGATCATATATATATATATATACTGTATACACCCCCCTGATCATATATATATATATACTGTATACACCCCCCTGATCATATATATATATATACTGTATACACCCCCCTGATCATATATATATATATACTGTATACACCCCCCTGATCATATATATATATATATACTGTATACACCCCCCTGATCATATATATATATATACTGTATACACCCCCCTGATCATATATATATATATATACTGTATACACCCCCTGATCATATATATATATATCCTGTATACACCCCCCTGATCATATATATATATCCTGTATACACCCCCCTGATCATATATATATATATATCCTGTATACACCCCCCTGATCATATATATATATATACTGTATACACCCCCCTGATCATATATATATATATACTGTATACACCCCCCTGATCATATATATATATATATATACTGTATACACCCCCCTGATCATATATATATATATACACACACACGCTGTATCTCTATATGTCATTAAAAAATCAAAATAATGTTGATAAATAAAAAAAATATATTTTTAATCATCATCACCATAAAAATAATATTAATATTTAAAAAAAAAGGAATTATTATTATTAATAATAATCTAATATATATATATAGGACCCCGGCACTGAGAGAAATGTGTATTCTCCCATCCACAACTTTCTGGTCATCCTGGTTGCCTGGCTCTGTCCGTGACGGCGAGAAGGAAAGAAAGGAAAAAAAACAATAAACGTTTAAAAAAAAAAAAAAAAAGAACACAAAACTTTTTTTTTTTTTGAAGAAACTTTCATAACCCCCGAGAGCTCCCTAAAAAATACACCCAAAACCTTCTTCATTTCTCCTTCCCCGTCAGTAAATTTTGGTGGAATTTCGCAGAGATGTCCCAAGTTTGGGAGTTTTGCTGGCCCCCAGGTCCTGGTGGTTTTGCACCCAGTGAGAGGTGTTTGTGAAGATATATTATTGTTGTCTGCAGCTTTGTGGTCCTTTATTAGAGTCCTTCACGGGGTCGGGGATGAGAGCTCCTAATCCGGAGGCATTAACTGGGAAATAAAAGGAGATCCTTTATTGAGCCGTCACCTTAACACCTCACAATGACTGAGGAGATCCTTATCAGGACCATTAATGGTCAGGAGGCTTGGAGATGAGATCCTTCAATCAGCACTTCCACCCTCTTGTCTGATGAAGGCCGGGAGTGATTCCCTCAGTGCCTGGAGGGACTTCTCCAATCCCAACTGTCAGCTAATCTGTTTACTCAAGGTTCTTAGCACTTTTCCTCTTCCCCCCCTCCAGGGGAACCCAGAGGAACCAGTTTATTGTGGACATCTCATTCCATGACTGGAATGTCCTCAATGAGGGACAAACGCCACCAGCCAGCTTCCCATTCCATTCACATTCCTCCTCCAAGTATTTATGGCCTTCGCCTGAAGGGAACATCCAAGGGAGACCTGAAAATTCGCTCTGCGGACAATTTATTTCCAGGAGCCACCGCTTTTACAATTTTATTTTTTTTTTTAGATATATTTTTAATTATTTTTTAAAAATTTAAAAAAATGGTCAGACTTAAATTTTTAACATAAATATTTAGTACTTTAAAAAAAAAAAAAAAAAAAAAGATGTATTTCAGTTACCTGTATTACCGACACCGAGAGTCACCAAGCTGGCCGTATCCAGACCCGGAGTCCGGGGTGGTGGTGACCATCGGATTTTTTTCGTTCGTTTTGTAATCCGATGGCGCCGCCGTTGATTTTGAAATTTTGACCAACCCAGCTTTCAATTTCACCTCCTGTTGCTACAGACAAAAAAATTCGGCTCACGTACGATTCTCCCATCCATGGTGAGAAATTCGTTCGCTTTTCAAAAAATTTCCAACGTGCCCAATCACTCAAATTCAGCGGCCGCACGAAAATCGGCCACTAATGGTGTGAAATTCGAAAAAAAAAAATTCGTAGTTACCATTTTAGGAAGAACATTCTTTCAGAATTGGACCCGTGTACGGCCTGCACAACCCTCTTAGGATTTTTTTTGTGTCCAATTGCAGAGATTTTCCTTCACTTCCTGTCCCAGAGTACAAACAGGAAGTGAGGGGAAATCTCCCCAAAGGAAGGGGAAACTTCATCGTTGTCCCATGAACAGGTGTCCTCATTGGAAGATTTACCCTTTATTCTTGTTCCTGTGCCAACTCGATTTTTTATTTTTCATTACTTTGGGGTCTGTTTAGTAAAAAAAATTTTCATTCAAGATTGACACAAATTTTATCTAAGATTGACACAAATTTTACTCAAAATTGACACAAATTTCATTCAAGATTGACACAAATTTTACCCAAATTTTACCCAAGATTGACACAAATTTTACCCAAAATTGACACAAATTTTACCCAAGATTGACACAAATTTCAATCAAGATTGAAACAAATTTTACACAAATTTCACCCAATTGACACAAATTTTACAAAAATTTCACCCAAGATTGACACAAATTTAAATCCAAAATGGACACAAATTTCACTCAAGATTGACACAAGTTTTACACAAATTTCACCCAAGATTTAAATTTGTGTCAATTTTGTGTCAATCTTGGGTGAAATTTGTGTGAAATTTGTGTCAATTTTGGGTGAAAGTTGTGTAAAATTTGTGTCAATCTTGGGTGAAATTTGTGTCAATTTGGGGTGAAATTTGTGTCATTTGGGGGTGAAATTTGTGTAAATTTTTTGTAAATTTTTTGTCAATCTTGGGTGAAAAAAATTGACACAAATTTCACCCACAATTGACACAAATTTCACCCACAATTGACACAAATTTCACTCAAGATTGACACAAAATTTCACCCAAGATTGACAAAAAATTTACAAAAAATTTACACAAATTTCACCCCCAAATGACACAAATTTCACCCCAAATTGACACAAATTTCACCCACAATTGACACAAATTTCACCCACAATTGACACAAATTTCACTCAAGATTGACACAAAATTTCACCCAAGATTGACAAAAAATTTACAAAAAATTTACACAAATTTCACCCCCAAATGACACAAATTTCACCCCAAATTGACACAAATTTCACCCAAGATTGACACAAATTTTACACAAATTTCACCCAAGATTGACACAAAATTGACACAAATTTAAATCTTGGGTGAATTTTGTGTCAATCTTGTGTGAAATTTGTGTCAATTGTGGGTGAAATTTGTGTAAAAGTTGTGTCACCCAAAATTGACACAAATTTCACCCAAAATTGACACAAATTTCATTCAAGATTGACACAAATTTTACACAAGATTGACACAAATCTCACCCCTAAATGACACATATTTCACCCAAAATTGACACAAATTTCACTCAAGATTGACACAAAATTTCACCCAAGATTGACACAAATTTCATTCAAGATTGACACAAAATTTCACCCAAGATTGACACAAATTTCACCCCAAAAATGACACAAATTTTACCCAAGATTGACACAAATTTAAATCCAAAATGGACACAAATTTCACTCAAGATTGACACAAATTTTACATAAAATTGACACAAATTTCACCCCAAAATGACAAAAATTTCACCCAAAATTGACACAAATTTCACCCCAAAATTTACAAATTTTTAAAAGTTAGATTAAAACGCAAAATAAGTGAAAGTTGTGTGAATGCATTAATAAATGGAAAAAAAATCCTAAGGTTTGAGTTGGAACCAGACCAGGATTATAGGGAAGATCCTGTAATGGATACACCTGTTCCTGTGACAACTAAGAGGCGATTTCCCCTCACTTCCTGTTGGGTCTCTAGAACAGGAAATGGTGAGAAATTTCCACAATGGGGCACAGATGTAAAAAAATAAATAAAGCCCATGGTCATTTCAGCCCTCTGTTGTCACCATCAAAGACCCCGCCTGAGAAAGGACAGGAAGTGCCGGTAAACATTTTCTGTCGGTGGATCTTCCGGGTGCATGTGACTGATTCTCTGTCGCAGGGGTGGACTGAACATTTGGAAACTCGGGTACTGCACGAGGGCCCGGGGTCAGTAGGGGGCCCCATGAGATGCCCCTGGTACCTTTTTCATAGGCTTTTTTGAGTTTGGGCAAGGACACAGGGGCCCCATGATCCCCTATTGCCCAGGGGCCCCATGAGTTGTCAGTCCGCCCCTGCTCTGTCGGTGGATCTTCCGAGTGAATGTGACTGATTCTGTCGGTGGATCTTCCAGGTGTCTTTCAGTGGGTGGGTACTCCAGGACTGGAGAGAAGGATGTCTTCCAAGTCTTCCAGGACACGGGAGAAGGAAGTATTCTGAGTCTTCCAGGACAGGGGAGAAGGAAATCTTCTGGGTCTTCCAGGACAGGGGAGAAGTTAGTATTCTGAGTCTTCCAGGACAGGGGAGAAGGAAATCTTCCAGGTCTTCCAGGACAGGGGAGAAGGAAGTATTCTGAGTCTTCCAGGACAGGGGAGAAGGAAATCTTCCGGATCTTCTAGGACAGGGGAGAAGGAAATCTTCCGGATCTTCCAGGACAGGGGAGAAGGGAACCTTCAAGGTCTTCCAGGTCAGGACAGAAGGAAATCTTCAGGGTCGTCCAGGACAGGGGAGAAGGGAATTATCTGAATCTTCAAAGACAGGGGAGAAGAAATCTTCTGGGTCTTCCAGGACAGGGGAGAATGGAATCTTCCACTTCTTCAGGGACAGGACAGAGAGAAATCCTCCAGGTCTTCCAGGACAGGGGAAAAAGAAATCTTCCATTCTTCAGGTTCAAGAGCACATCTTCAAGGTCTTCCAGGACAAGGGAGAAGGGAATCTTCCAGGATAAGGAAATCTTCGGCTCTTCCACAACAGGAGATCTTCCAACACAGGGGAGAAGTAAATCTTCCAGGTCTTCCAGGACAGAAGGAGATTTTCCAGGTCTTCCAGGACAGGACAGAAGATCTTCCAGCACAGGGGAGACAGGAATCTTCCAGGACAGAAGGAGATCTTCCAGAATAGGAGATCTTCTAGAACACAGAAGGAAATCTTCAAGGACAGGGGAGAAGGGAATCTTCCAGGTCTTGCAGGACAGAACGAGATCTTCCAGGTCTTCAAGGACAGGGGAGAAGGGAATCTTCAAGATCTTCCAGGACAGAACAAGATCTTCCAGGACAGGGGAGAAGGGAATCTTCCAGGACAAAAGGGAATCTTCCAGGACAGAAGATCTTTCAGGTCTTCAATGAAAGGGGAGAAGGGAATCTCCCAGGACAGGACTGAAGGAGATCTTCTAGAACACATAAGGAAATCTTCCAGGTCTTCAAGGACAGAAGGAGATCTTTCAGGTCTTCCAGGACAGGGGAGAAGGAAATCTTCGAGGTCTTGCAGGACTGAACAAGATCTTCCAGGTCTTCAAGGACAGGGGAGAAGAGAATCTTCAAGTTCTTCCAGGCCAGAACAAGATCTTCCAGGCCATGGGAGAAGGGAATCTTCCAGGACAGAAAGGAAACTTCCAGGTCTTCCAGGACAGAAGATCTTCCAGGACAGGGGAGAAGGGAATCTTCCAGACCTTCCAGGACAGAACAAGATCTTCCAGGACAGGGGAGAAGGAAATCTCCCAGGAAAGAAGGGAATCTTTCAGGTCTTCCAGGACAGAAGATCTTCCAGCACAGGGGTGAAGGGAATCTCCCAGGACAGATCAAGATCTTCCAGGACAGGGGAGAAAGGAATTTCCCAGGATAGATCTTCCAGGTCAGGGGAGAAGGAAATCTTCCAGGTCTTGCAGGACAGAACGAGATCTTCCAGATCTTCAAGGCCAGGGGAGAAGGGAATCTTCAAGTTCTTCCAGGACAGAACAAGATCTTCCAGGACAGGGGAGAAGGGAATCTCCCAGGACAGAAGAGAATCTTCCAGGACAGAAGATCTTCCAGGACAGGGGTGAAAGGAATCTTCCAGGACAGAACAAGATCTTCCAGGACAGGGGAGAAGGGAATCTTCCAGGACAGAAAGGAAACTTTCAGGACTTCCAGGACAGAAGATCTTCCAGGACAGGGGAGAAGGGAATCTTTCAGATCTTCCAGGACAGAACAAGATCTTCCAGGACAGGGGAGAAGGGAATCTCCCAGGAAAGAAGGGAATCTTTCAGGTCTTCCAGGACAGAAGATCTTCCAGGACAGGGGTGAAGGGAATCTCCCAGGACAGATCAAGATCTTCCAGGACAGGGGAGAAAGGAATTTCCCAGGATAGATCTTCCAGGTCAGGGGAGAAGGAAATCTTCCAGGTCTTGCAGGACAGAACGAGATCTTCCAGATCTTCAAGGACAGGGGAGAAGGGAATCTTCCAGTTCTTCCAGGACAGAACAAGATCTTCCAGGACAGGGGAGAAGGGAATCTCCCAGGACAGAAGAGAATCTTCCAGGACAGAAGATCTTCCAGGACAGGGGAGAAGGGAATCTTCCAGGACAGAACAAGATCTTCCAGGACAGGGGAGAAGGGAATCTTCCAGGACAGATCTTCCAGGACAGGGGAGAAGGGAATCTCCCAGGACAGAAGAGAATCTTCCAGGACAGAAGATCTTCCAGTACAGGGGTGAAAGGAATCTTCCAGGACAGAACAAGATCTTCCAGGACAGGGGAGAAGGGAATCTTCCAGGACAGAAGAGAATCTTCCAGGACAGAAGATCTTCCAGGACAGGGGACAAGGGAATCTTCCAGGACAGATCTTCCAGGAAAGGGGAGAAGGGAATCCCCCAGGACAGAAGGGAATCTTCCAGGTCTTCCAGGACAGGGGAGAAGGGAAGGTTCGCTGGTCTGTTGGTAATATAAACACTTTCCCTCCCAGCGGCCCCCCCACACACACAAGTCCCCGAATCGGTGGTCAGGCACCTGGCAGCGGCGGTATAAATCAGCGGTATAAACCCGTCAGGCGGACATCTTTAATCCCCCTAATATGACCCAAAATAAAGGAAGCCGTCACTGCGCCCATAAAATTGTCATCATTACCCGGCGCAGCGCCGGCCTCACCCCGCGGAAACGTGTCGCTGTACAGAGACGCCTCAAGGGGGGGGGGGGGGGCGGTGGGGGGTTTTATGGGGGCGTCTTCGATTTTTAGAGGACAAATGATGCGAATAACCTGGACAGAAATGTGACATTATATACAGCAGATCGATCGGGGCCCCCCATACACCCCTGTATACAGATCGGGGCCCACATACACCCCTGTATACAGATCGGGGCCCCCATACACCCCCTGTATACAGATCGGGCCCCCCATATACACCCCCTGTATATAGATCGGGGCCCCCCATACACCCCCTGTATACAGATCAGGGCCCCCCATACACCCCTGTATACAGATCGGGGCCCCCCATACACCCCTGTATACAGATCGGGCTCCCCATACACCCCCTGTATACAGATCGGGGCCCCCATACACCCCCTGTATACAGATCGGGGCCCACATACACCCCCTGTATACAGATCGGGGCCCACATACACTCCCTGTATACAGATCGGGGCCCCCCATACACCCCCTGTATACAGATCGGGGCCCCCCATACACCCCCTGTATACAGATCAGGGCCCACATACACCCCCTGTATACAGATCGGGCTCCCCATACACCCCCTATATACAGATCGGGGCCCCCCCATACACCCCCTGTATACAGATCGGGCCCCCCATACACCCCTGTATACAGATCAGGGCTCCCCATACACCCCTGTATACAGATCGGGGCCCCCCATACACCCCTGTATACAGATCGGGGCCCCCCATACACCCCCTATATACAGATCGGGGCCCCCATACACCCCCTGTATACAGATCGGGGCCCCCATACACCCCCTGTATACAGATCGGGGCCCCCATACACCCCCTGTATACAGATCGTAGCCCCCCCCATACACCCCCTGTATACAGATCGGGGCCCCCCATACACCCCCTGTATACAGATCGGGGCCCCCCATACACCCCCTGTATACAGATCAGAGCCCCCCATACACCCCTGTATACAGATCGGGGCCCCCCATACACTCCCTGTATACAGATCGGGGCCCCCCATACACCCCCTGTATACAGATCGGGGCCCCCCATACACCCCTGTATACAGATCGGGGCCCCCCATACACCCCCTGTATACAGATCGGGGCCCCCCATACACCCCTGTATACAGATCGGGGCCCCCCATACACCCCTGTATACAGATCGGGGCCCCCCATACACCCCCTGTATACAGATCGGGGCCCCCCATACACCCCCTGTATACAGATTGGAGCCCCCCAAACACCCCCTGTATACAGATCGGGGCCCCCCATACACCCCCTGTATACAGATCGGGGCCCCCCATACACCCCCTGTATACAGATTGGAGCCCCCCAAACACCCCCTGTATACAGATCGGGGCCCCCCATACACCCCCTGTATACAGATCGGGGCCCCCCATACACCCCCTATATACAGATCGGGGCCCCCCATACACCCCTGTATACAGATCGGGGCCCCCCATACACTCCCTGTATACAGATCGGGGCCCCCCATACACCCCCTGTATACAGATCGGGGCCCCCCATACACCCCTGTATACAGATCGGGGCCCCCCATACACCCCTGTATACAGATCGGGACCCCCATACACCCCCTGTATACAGATCGGGGCCCCCCATACACCCCTGTATACAGATCGGGGCCCCCCATACACCCCCTGTATACAGATCGGGGCCCCCCATACACCCCCTGTATACAGATCAGGGCCCCCCATACATCCCCTGTATACAGATCAGAGCCCCCCATACACCCCCTGTATACAGATCGGGGCCCCCATACACCCCCTGTATACAGATCGTAGCCCCCCCCATACACCCCTGTATACAGATCGGGGCCCCCCATACATCCCCTGTATACAGATAGGGGCCCCCCATACACCCCCTGTATACAGATCGGGGCCCCCATACACCCCTGTATACAGATCGGGGCCCCCATATACCCCTGTATACAGATCGGGGCCCCCATACACCCCTGTATACAGATCGGGGCCCCCCATACACCCCTGTATACAGATCGGGGCCCCCCATACACCCCCTGTATACAGATCGTGGCCCCCAGAGATCTGCCCGTGTATGGGCCCCTCTATCAGATCGCACCGATCCGTCGCTCGCCGATCTCCCTCTCCCATCGCTGGAAGGGGAGGGGGGGGCGGCTCCGGACTCTTCAAAGGGCGTGGCCGCCCCGTCGATCCCCGCCCCTCCTGATTACACCATGGGGGTGGGAGTGTCCGCCCCTCGGCTCCCCTCCCATTGGCCGGCGCGGTCATTATGCAGGCCCCGCCTCCCGGGGGCGGGGGTGAAGGGTTGGCCCGGCCGGCCGCGGCTCAGTGTGGTCCGGGATCTCGGCGGAGGAGGATCGTAGAGCCGGCGGAGGAGATCGGAGTCCATGGACCGGGCACGGATCGTACGGCGGTGATGGCCAGCCGGGACACCTGATCGGATCGGGGATGGAGGCTGTGCGGGGGCTGCTCGGGCTCCTCATCGCCCTGTGCCGGGTGTGTGTCCTGCTCGGGAAGAACCTGGAGTCGGTCACCTGGAACTGCCAGAACTCCCGGTAAGGGCTCGTCCGATCTGGTCGCAGGGTCTGTGGCGCTCTCAGGATCTTCCATTTGGATATGGCCGATTTTCATTGGATGGTGTGTAGGGGCCCCTCTGGGACTAGGGGGGGCCCCCCATTGGATGAGTGGGACCTCTGGTGTCGGTGAGAAGTGGAGACTCCCAACCACGGGACCTGGGATGGAATATCCAATCGGATTACCTGCTGGATTTGGGGGACGCCTCTCCCGTATTTTCTGGGGTCACCAAACCCCACCGGTGGATGGAAGTCACCCCAATCTGTCCGTACGTGGGGATTGTGTGCGTTCTACGGTCATTGGATGGGGGCCCCAAAACTGGCCCCAAAGCTCTTCTCAATGGGTTTGAAGAATTGTCCTCACCGGGGCGGGGGTCCAAGAATCGGCACCGGGGGCCCTAAAACAGTCCTTGCCAGGTTGCAATAATTACACTTACCAGGGGCCCCAAAAATTGTTCTTGAGATTCAAATATTGTCCTCACCGGGGCCCCAGAATGTTCTCCCAAAAGCCCCTGAATATTGTCCTCACCGGGGCCCCAGAATGTTCTCCCAAAACCCCCTGAATATTGTCCTCACCGGGGCCCCAGAATGTTCTCCCAAAAGGCCCCCAGATATTGTCCTCACCGGGGCCCCAGAATGTTCTCGCAAAAGCCCCCGAATATTGTCCTCACCGGGACCCCAGAATGTTCTCGCAAAAGCCCCCGAATATTGTCCTCACCGGGGCCCCAGAATGTTCTCCCAAAACCCCCTGAATATTGTCCTCACCGGGGCCCCAGAATGTTCTCCCAAAAGGCCCCCAGATATTGTCCTCACCGGGGCCCCAGAATGTTCTCGCAAAAGCCCCCGAATATTGTCCTCACCGGGACCCCAGAATGTTCTCGCAAAAGCCCCCGAATATTGTCCTCACCGGGGCCCCAGAATGTTCTCCCAAAAGCCCCCGAATATTGTCCTCACCGGGGCCCCAGAATGTTCTCGCAAAAGCCCCCGAATATTGTCCTCACCGGGGCCCCAGAATGTTCTCCCAAAAGCCCCCGAATATTGTCCTCACCGGGGCCCCAGAATGTTCTCCCGAATATTGTCCTCACCGGGGCCCCTGAATATGTTCTCCCAAAAGCCCCCGAATATTGTCCTCACTGGGGCCCCAGAATGTTCTCCCAAAAGCCCCCGAATATTGTCCTCGCCGGGGCCCCAGAATGTTCTCCCAAATATTGTCCTCACCGGGGCCCCAGAATATGTTTTCCCAAATATTGTCCTCACCGGGACCTCAGAATGTTCTCCCAAAAGGTCCCCGAATATTGTCCTCACCGGGGCCCCAGAATGTTCTCCCAAAAGCCTCCTAATATTGTCCTCACCAGGGCCCCAGAATGTTCTCCCAAAAGCCTCCTAATATTGTCCTCACCGGGGCCCCAGAATGTTCTCCCAAAAGCCCCCAAATATTGTCCTCACCGGGACCCCAGAATGTTCTCCCAAAAGCCCCCGAATATTGTCCTCACCTGGGAGGTGGGTCCCCAAGAGCTGTTCTCACAGGTGGCCCCAAATTAGTCCTTACTGATTTTTTTTTCAATGATTTGTGCTCTCCGGGGCCCCAGAAAATGTCCTCTGGGGGGGAACCTGAAAATTGGCCTCGCCAGGAGTTCCAAAAATTGTCAAGCCCCCAGATTGGGCTCCTGGAAATGCCTTCAACAAGCCCCCAATTATTTGTCCACATTGGGGCCCCTGGAAATGTCTTCAACAAGCCCTCAAGGAATTGTCCTCATTGGGACCCTGGGAATTGCCCACACCAGAAATTGCCCTCGTTGGGGCCCCGTGATATGCCTGCAAGCCCCAACAAAAATTGTTCTCATTGGGGCCCCTGGAATTGCTCTCTCCAAACTGCCCCAGGAATTGTCCTCATTGGGGGCCCCGGGAATTGCCCTCACCAAGCCCCACCATAAAATGTCCTCATTGGGGCCCCTGGAATTGCTCTCTACAAGCCGCCCAGAAATGTTTCTCATTGGGGGGCCCCCGGCAATTGCCCTTTCCAAGCCGCCCAGAAATTGCCCTCACCAAGCCCCACCATAAAATGTCCTCATTGGGGCCCCTGGAATTGTGCTCTACAAGCCGCCCAGAAATGTTTCTCATTGGGGGGGCCCCCGGCAATTGCTCTTTCCAAGCTGCCCAGGAATGTTTCTCATTGGGGGGCCCCCAGGAATTGCCCTCATTGGGGCCCCCTGCAATTGCTCTCACCAAGCCCCCCAGAAATTGTCCTCCATGGGGCCCAGCAGTGACTTTGTTCTGATGGTTCTTCTCTAATCTTCCTTCTATATGGATCTCTATCTTTTCTTTGTTTCTCGTTCTCTTCTTGCACAGGGGCCCAAAAACTGTTGTCACCTTGGGGCCCTTCAGTGGCTCCGTCCTCTTCTGATCTGATGGTTCTCATTCATAGATGGTCTGTCCCTCTCTTTGGTTCCCCCCCACACCCCAACTTTCTTCTATCCCTCCTTTCCTTCTTGTATTTTGTTCTTCTCTCTATAGTAGCTCAGCTAGGGGCCCGAAAAGTGTCCTCACCCTGGGGGCCCTTTTGGTGACTCGATCCTCCATTGGTATGATGGTTCTCCTCTGTAAACCGTCTATCCCTCCCTATGTACCCCCCTCTCTTCCCCTCTCGGTTAGTAGTTGGGTAGGGGGGGCTCTGAAATGTTCCTCACGTTGGGGCCCTTCATTGACGTTCTCCAATCTGGTGCTTCTCCTTCATAATCGTCTTTTTGTATATTCCTATTTCTTCTCTATCGTTTTCTCTCTCGTTTTTCTCTCCCGGATTCTCCCTCTTCTTGGTCAGTAGTTGGGTAGAAGGCTCAGAAATTGTCCTCGGGCCCCCGGGGCCCCTCAATGGCTTTGTCCTCCCACTGATCTGATAGTTCTCCTTCTCAGCAGACAGTCTGTCCCTCTCGCTTCCTCTTGTTTTTATATTGCTCTCTCGGTTTCTCTCTTCTTGGTCAATACTTGGGTAAGGGGCTCAGAAATTGTCCTCACGTTGGGGGCCCTTCCTTGAACCTTTCCTCCATTTGATCGTTCGCCTTCATGATCTTTTTATGTAACACTTTTTTTTTTCTCTCTCTCTCGCTAGACGGTCTGTCCCTCTCCCTTCCTTTTCACTCTAGATTTCTCCCTCTTCGTAATTAGTGTGGTGGAGGGTTCAAAAATTGTCCACATTGGGGCCCTTCATTGACGTTCTCCTTTTATGATCTGATGGTTCTCCTTCATAATCTCCCTATCTTTGTATTTTATATATTTATTTTTGTTACTGTTCTCACTTTTGCTCCCGTTCTCATTTTCTTTCTTCTCAGTAGTTGGGTGGAGGGTTCAAATATTGTCCTCACGTTAGGGGCCCTTCCTTGATCTTCTCCTTTTATGATCTGAAAGGTCTCCTTTATCATCTCTATCTTTGTATTCTTTTATATTCATCTTTTTTTTTTTTTTTCTTTTTCCTGTTTTTATATCACTCTCTCCCATTCTTGTTTTCTCTCTTCTCAGTAGTTGGGTGGAGGGTTCAGAGGGTGAGGGTCCTCACGTTGGGGGCCCTTCAATGACGTTCTCCTTCTTTTATGATCTGATGGTTCTCCATAATCTCCCTATCTTTGTATTCTTTTATATTCCTTTTTATTTTCTTCCTGTTTTATCTATATATCACTTTCTCTCTCCTGTTCTCGTTTTCTTTCTTCTCAGTAGTTGGGTGGAGGGTTCAAATATTGTCCTCACGTTAGGGGCCCTTCCTTGACCTTCTCCTTTTATGATCTGAAGGTCTCCTTTATCATCTCTATCTTTGTATTCTTTTATATTCATTTTTGTTTTTCTCTTTCCTGTTTTTATATTACTTTCTCTCTCCCGTTCTCATTTTCTCTCTTCTCAGTAGTTGGGTGGAGGGTTCAGAGGGTGAGGGTCCTCACGTTGGGGGCCCTTCATTGACGTTCTCCTGCTTTTATGATCTGATGGTTCTCCATAATCTCCCTATCTTTGTATTCTTTTATATTCCTTTTTTATTTTCTTCCTGTTTTATCTATATATCACTTTCTCTCTCCTGTTCTCGTTTTCTTTCTTCAGTAGTTGGGTGGAGGGTTCAAATATTGTCCTCACGTTAGGGGCCCTTCCTTGATCTTCTCCTTTTATGATCTGAAGGTCTCCTTTATCATCTCTATCTTTGTATTCTTTTATATTCATTTTTTTTTCTTTTTTCCTGTTTTTATATCACTTTCTCTCTCCCGTTCTCATTTTCTCTCTTCTCAGTAGTTGGGTGGAGGGTTCAGAGGGTGAGGGTCCTCACGTTGGGGGCCCTTCAATGACGTTCTCCTTTTATGATCTGATGGTTCTCCATAATCTCCCTATCTTTGTATTCTTTTATATTCCTTTTTTATTTTCTTCCTGTTTTATCTATATATCACTTTCTCTCTCCCGTTCTCGTTTTCTTTCTTCTCAGTAGTTGGGTGGAGGGTTCAGAGGGTGAGGGTCCTCACGTTGGGGGCCCTTCATTGACGTTCTCCTGCTTTTATGATCTGATGGTTCTCCATAATCTCCCTATCTTTGTATTCTTTTATATTCCTTTTTTATTTTCTTCCTGTTTTATCTATATATCACTTTCTCTCTCCCGTTCTCGTTTTCTTTCTTCTCAGTAGTTGGGTGGAGGGGTTCAAATATTGTCCTCACGTTAGGGGCCCTTCCTTGACCTTCTCCTTTTATGATCTGAAAGTTCTCCTTTATCATCTCTATCGTTGTATTCTTTTATATTCATCTTTTTTTTTTTTTACCTGTTTTTGTATCACTTTCTCTCCCATTCTCATTTTCTCTCTTAGTAGTTGGGTGGAGGGTTCAGATATTGTCCTCGCGTTGGGGGCCCTTCATTGACGTTCTCCTGCTTTTATGATCTGATGGTTCTCTTTCATAATCTCCCTATCTTTGTATTCTTTTATATTCATTTTTTTTTCCTGTTTTATCTATATATCACTTTCTCTCTCTCGTTCTCATTTTCTCTTTTCTCAGTAGTTGGGTGGAGGGTTCAGGTATTGTCTTCACGTTGGGGCCCTTCGTTGACTTCATCTGATGGTTCTCCACCTTTTTGTAATCTTGTAGATTACGTAAAACACTCTCTATCACTTTCTCGGTTTCTCCCTCTTCATGGTCAGTTGGGTGGAGGGCTCAAATTGTCCTCACATTGGGGGCCCTTCGTTGATCAGTAATTGGGTAGAGGGCTCCGAAATTCTCCTGGCCCCGGGGCCCCTTAGTGGCTCTGTCCTCCAGTGATCTGATGGTTTTTAGTCTGTTCCTCTTGCGTAATTTCTTAGTTTCTCTCTGCATGATCAGTAGCTGGATAGAGGGCTTAGAAATTCTTCATATTGGGGGGGCCCTTCGTTGATCAGTAGTTGGGTAGAGGGCTCAGAAATTGTCCTGGCCCTGGGGCCCCTCAGTGGCTCTGTCTTTTACTGATCTGATTGTTTTTAGTTTGTTCCTCTCATGTAATTTCTTAGTTTCTCTCTGCATGATCAGTAGCTGGGTAGAGGGCTTAGAAATTGTCTTCATATTGGGGGGCCCTTCGTTGATCAGTAGTTGGGTAGAGGGCTCAAAAAATTGTTCTGGCCCCGGGGCCCCTCAATGGCTCTGTCCTCCACTGATCTGATTGTTTTTAGTTTGTTCCTCTCGTAATTTTAGTTTCTCTGCATGATCAGTAGCTGGGTAGAGGGCTTAGAAATTCTTCATATTGGGGGGGGGCCCTTCGTTGATCAGTAGCTGGATAGAGGGCTTAGAAATTGTCTTCATATTGGGGGCCCTTCGTTGATCAGTAGCTAGGTAGAGGGCTCAGAAATTGTCCTGGCCCCGGGGCCCCTCAGTGGCTCTGTCCTCCACTGATCTGATTGTTTTTAGTTTGTTCCTCTCGTAATTTTAGTTTCTCTGCATGATCAGTAGCTGGGTAGAGGGCTTAGAAATTCTTCATATTGGGGGGGGGCCCTTCGTTGATCAGTAGTTGGGTAGAGGGCTGAGAAATTGTCCTCACATTGGGGGCCCTTCGTTGATGATCAGTAGTTGGGTGGAGGGCTCAGAAATTGTCCGGGCCCCTCAGTGACTGTCTTTTACTGATCTGATTGTTTTTAGTTTGTTCCTCTCGTAATTTTAGTTTCTCTCTGCAGGATCAGTAGCTGGGTAGAGGGCTTAGAAATTGTCTTCATATTGGGGGGCCCTTCATTGATCAGTAGTTGGGTAGAGGGCTCAAAAAGTTGTTCTGGCCCCAGGGCCCCCTCAGTGGCTCTGACCTCCACTGATCTGATTGTTTTTAGTTTGTTCCTCTCGTAATTTTAGTTTCTCTGCATGATCAGTAGTTGGGTAGAGGGCTTAGGAATTGTCCTCATATTGGGGGCCCTTCGTTGATCAGTAGCTGGGTAGAGGGCTCAGAAATTGTTCTGGCCCCGGGGCCCCTTAGTGGCTCTGTCCTCCACTGATCTGATGGCTTAGTCTGTTCCTCTCTCGTGTAATTTCTTAGTTTCTCTCTGCATGATCAGTAGTTGGGTAGAGGGCTTAGGAATTGTCCTCATATTGGGGGCCCTTCATTGAGGATCAGAAGTTGGGTAGAGGGCTTAGAAATTGTCCTCACATTGGGGGCCCTTCGTTGATCAGTAGTTGGGTAGAGGGCTCAGAAATTGTCCGGGGCCCCTCAGTGGCTCTGCCCTCCACTGATCTGATTGTTTAGTCTGTTCCTCTCTCGTGTAATTTTAGTTTCTCTCTGCATGATCAGTAGTTGGGTAGGGGGCTTAGAAATTGTTCTCACTTTGGGGGCCCTTCATTGATCAGTAGTTGGGTAGAGGGCTTAGAAATTGTTCTCACTTTGGGGGCCCTTCATTGATCAGTAGTTGGGTAGAGGGCTTAGAAATTGTTCTCACTCTGGGGGCCCTTTGTTGATTTCATTCCTCCTCCTACCTAATGGTTCTCCTCCTTCGTAATCTCTTTATATAACTCTTTATCACTTTCTCGGTTTCTCTCTTCTTGGTCAGTAGTTGGGTAGAGGGCTCAAAAATTGTCCTCATTTTGGGGGCCCTTCATTCCACCTTCGACCTGACGGTTCTCCTCCTTTTTGTAATCTCTCTCCACTTATGTATATAACTCGCTCTTTATCACTTTCTCGGTTTCTCTTGGTCAGTAGTTCGGTAGAGGGCTCAAAAATTGTCCTCACACTCGGGGCCCTTCTTTGCTGATCAGTAGTTCGGTAGAAGGCTTCGAAATTGTCCACTTTGGGGGCCCTTCATTCCTCCTTCGACCTGATGGTTCTCCTCCTTTGTAATCTCTCTCCATTTGTGTATCTTTTATAGAACTCTCACTCTTTATCACTTTCTCGGTTTCTCTCTTCTTGGTTGGTAGTTTCGGTAGAGGGCTCTGAAATCGTCCTCACGGTGGGGGCCCTTCGTTGACTCTTTTCCTCCTTCGATCTGATAGTTCGTCTTCATAATCTCTTTAACTCTTTAATACATCTTTCTCTCGCTAGATGGTCTTTCCCTTCATCTTATCGCTCTTTTGGTTTCTCCCTCTTCATGGTTAGTAGTTGGGTAGGGGGCTCAGAAATTGTCCTCACATTGGGGGCCCTTCGTTTGACTCTTTCCTCCTTCGATCTGATCGTCCTTTGAGCCGATCGTTCGCCTTCATAATCTTTAACCCTTTTATACATCTTTCTGTCTCTCTCGCTAGATGGTCTTTCCCACTCTCATCGCTATATCTCCCTTTTTTCATGGTTAGTTGGGTAGGGGCTCAGAAATTGTCCTCACATTGGGGGCCCTTTGTTGACTTTCCTCCTTCGATCTGATCGTCCTTTGATCTGATCGTTAGTCTTCATAATCTTTAACTCTTTTATTCATATTTGTCTCTCTTGCTAGATGGTCTTTCCCTCTCATCTTTCTGCTTCTCCCTTTTCATGGTTGGGTAGGGGGGGCTCATAAATTGTCCTCACATTGGGGCCCTTCATTGACTTTCCTCCTTCGATCTGATCATCCTCCTTCGATCTGATCGTTCGCCTTTAATCTTTAACCCTTTTATACATCTGTCTCTCTCGCTAGATGGTCTTTCCCTCTCTCATCGCTAGATCTCCCTTTTTCATGGTTAGTTGGGTAGGGGGCTCAGAAATTGTCCTCACATTGGGGGCCCTTCGTTGACTCTTTCCTCCCATCTGATCGTCCTTCGATCTGATCGTTCGCCTTCATAATCTTTTAACCCTTTAATACGTCTTTCTGTCTCTCTCGCTAGATGGTCTTTCCCTCCATCGCTCTTTCTGTTTCTCCCTTTTTTCATGGTCAGTTGGGTAGGGGGGGCTCATAAATTGTCCTCACATTGGGGGCCCTTCGTTGACCTCCTCTGATCTGATGGTTCTCCTTCATAATCGCCCTATCGTTTTGTATCTTTTATATTCCTCACTCTTTTGTGTATCTTTCTCCCTCAGTCTCTCTTCATGGTAGTTAAGTGGAGGGCTCAGAAATCGTCTTTAACCCCGGGGCCCCTCAATGGCTCTGTCCTTTTACTGATCTGATGGCTCCCCTTTTTGTAGATGGTCTATCCCTCTCGTCTTTTCCTTTTTTTTTTTTTTTTTTTTTCTCTCCTGGTTTCTCCCTCTTCTTGGTCGGTAGTTGGGAAGAGAGCTCTGAAATTGCCCTCTCGTTGGGGCCCTACGTTGACTTTCTTCCTTCGATCTGATGGGGTTCGCCTTCATAATCTTTAACTTTCTTCTTTTTTTTTTTTTTTTTATATCTATATATCTATTTATATCTATATATATAATCGCTCCTCTTTCGGTAGATGGTCTATCCTTCTCTCTTCCTCTTTCTCTCTCGGTTCCCCCTCTTCTTGGTCAGTTGGGTACAAGGCTCAGAGATTGTCCTTGCTCCAGGGCCAGACTGACCATTCGAGCAGTAGGGGGCCCCATGAAATGCCTCTGGTACTTTTTTTACTTTTTTTTTTTTTTTGAGTGTGGGCAACTACATATAGGTCCCATGATCACCTATTGCCCGGGGACCCCATGAGTTGTCAGTCCGCCCCTGTCCAGGGCCCATCATGGACTTTCTTCTCTGGTGGTTCTCCTTAATCTCTTCTCTCTATGTATCTTTTTAAAAAAAAAAATATATATATATATATATATCTGTATCTATGCAGAACTTTGTGTCTTCTTGGTCTCTAGTTCAGTAGAGGGCTCAGAAATGGTCTCCACATTGGGATTCTTTTCGTTCTCTTTCCCCCTTTCGATCCGTTGGGTTCTCCTTTTTTATAATTTCCTCTCGTATGTCTTTTTATGTATTTCTACTCTCTCGGTCAGTTTGGTAGACGGCTCAGACATTATCCTAAGCACGGGGCCCTTCGTTGACTTTCCTCCTTCGATCTGATGGTTTTCCTTTGTATAATCTCTTTATATGTTTTTATCTCTTGGTGGTTGGGTAGAGGGTTTTAGAGATTTTCCTCGCCCCAGGGCCCTTCAGGGACTTTCTCCTCCTTCGGTATGATGGTTCTCCCTTGTGATCTTTCTCCTTTATGCCTCACGCTTTGTATATCCATGTAGTACTTTCTCTCTATACTTGATAGTTGGGTAGAGGGCTCAGCAATTGGCCTGTCCTCAGGGCCCTTCGCTGACTTTCCTCCTTCGATCTGATGGTTCTCCTGTATTTAATCTTTTTATATATTTATATCTTACTAGTTGGGTAGAGGGCTCAGAAATTGTCCTGTCCTCGGGGCCCTTCAGGGACTTTCTCCTTCGATGTGGTGGTTCTCCCTTGTGATCTCTTCCTCTTTATATATCTCTTGTATACCTCACTCTTTGTATATCCATGCAGCACTTTCTCTGTACTTTGGTCGGTAGTTGGGTAGAGGGCTCAGAAATTGTCCTATCCTCGGGGCCCTTCGCTGACTTTCCTCCTTCGATCTGATGGTTCTCCTTTTTTATAATCTTTTTATATATTATCTTGGTGGTTGGGTAGAGGGCTCAGAAATCTTTCTCACCCCAGGGCCCTTCAGGGACTTTCTCCTCCGATGTGGTGGTTCTCCCTTGTGATCTCCTCCTCTTTATATATCTTATATACCTCACACTTTGTATATCCATGTAGCACTTTCTCTCTGTACTTGGTCGGTAGTTGGGTAGAGGGCTCAAACTGTCCTGTCCTCGGGGCCCTTCGTTGACTTTCCTCCTTCGATCTGATGGTTCTCCTTTTTATAATCTTTTTATATATTTTTATCTTGGTTGGGTAGAGGGCTCAGAAATGTTTCTTGCCCCTGGGCCCTTCTCTTCCTTCGATTATAGTGGGTTTTCCCTTGTGATCTCTTTCTCTTTGTATATCCATGTGGCCCTTTCTCTGTACTTGGTCGGTAGTTGGGTAGAGGGCTCAGAAATTGTCCTGTCCTCCGGGGCCCTTCGCTGACTTTCCTCCTTCGATCTGATGGTTCTCCTTTTTATAATCTTTTTATATATTTTTATCTTGGTTGGGTAGAGGGCTCAGAAATGTTTCTTGCCCCTGGGCCCTTCTCTTCCTTCGATTATAGTGGGTTTTCCCTTGTGATCTCTTTCTCTTTGTATATCCATGTGGCCCTTTCTCTGTACTTGGTCGGTAGTTGGGTAGAGGGCTCAGAAATTGTCCTGTCCTCCGGGGCCCTTCGCTGACTTTCCTCCTTCGATCTGATGGTTCTCCTTTTTTATAATCTTTTTATGTTATCTTGGTGGTTGGGTAGAGGTCTCAGAAATGTTTCTTGCCCCAGGGCCCTTCAGGGGCTTTCTCTTCCTTCGATATGGTGGTTCTCCCTTGTGATCTCTTCCTCTTTATATATCTTGTATACCTCACTCTTTGTATATCCATGCAGCACTTTCTCTCTGTACTTGGTCGGTAGTTGGGTAGAGGGCTCAGAAATTGTCCTGTCCTTGGGGCCCTTCGTTGAATTTTCCTCCTTCGATCTGATGGTTCTCCTTTTTTATAATCTCTTTATTTTAGCAGTTGGGTAGAGGGCTCAGAAATCTTTCTCACCCCAGGGCCCTTCAGGGACTTTCTCCTCCGATGTGGTGGTTCTCCCTTGTGATCTCCTCCTTTATATATCTTGTATACCTCACACTCTTTGTATATCCATGTAGCACTTTCTCTCTGTACTTGGTCGGTAGTTGGGTAGAGGGCTCAAACTGTCCTGTCCTCGGGGCCCTTCGTTGACTTTCCTCCTTCGATCTGATGGTTCTCCTTTTTATAATCTTTTTATATATTTTTATCTTGGTTGGGTAGAGGGCTCAGAAATGTTTCTTGCCCCTGGGCCCTTCTCTTCCTTCGATTATAGTGGGTTTTCCCTTGTGATCTCTTTCTCTTTGTATATCCATGTGGCCCTTTTTTTTCCTCTCTACTTGGCCGGTAGTTGGGTAGAGGGCTCAGAAAATGTCCTGTCGTGGCCCTTCAGGGACTTTCTCCTCCTTCGATATGGTGGTTCTCCCTTGTGATCTCTTCCTCTATACCTCAAACACTTTGTATATCCATGTAGCACTTTTTCTCTTTATACTTGGCCGGTAGTTGGGTAGAGGGCTCAGAAATTATGTCCTCGGGGCCCTTCATGGACTTTCTCTTCCTCTGATCTGAGGGTTCTTTGTAAACATTTCCTCTCCCTCTCTATATACCTTTCACTTTCATCTCTCGCTCCTTTTTTCTTTCTACCTCTGTTTTCTTTCTATACTTAAACGTTTAATATAGAACACAGAAACAGTCCTCACCCTGGGGCCCTTCCATGGTTCTGTCCTCCCCTGATCTGATGGGTCCCCTTTGTAGACAGTCTATCCTCTCTATGTACCCCCCACACACACACACTTTTTATCGTTCCCTCTCCATGTATCCTTTTTTTTTTTTTCCTGTCTATATTTGGACTGTTGCTAAATGGAGGGCACAGAAATTGCCTTCACCCCGGGGCCCCTTTGGTGACCCCAATCCTCCACTGATCTGATGGGTCTCGGTAATCATCTCACTATTCCTCCTATGTATCCCTGTTTATATATCTTTCTCTAGGTACATAATGCTCTTCTCTGCATCCTTTTTGTTTTGTTTTCTGTCTACTTGCCCAGTAGTTGACTAGGGGGCCCAAGAATTGCCTTTCGCTGATTCCATCCTCTGCTAATCTGGGGCCCTTCAGTGATTCCATCCTCTGCTGATCTGGGGCCCTTCAGTGATTCCATCCTTCATACTCTATCTTTTTATATACATCTCATTCTCTCCATGTAGGTCTTTCTATACTTGGCCAGTAGTTGAGTAGAAGGCACTTAAACTACCCTCACCCTTGGGGCCCTTCAGGGACTCTCCCCTCCACTGATCTCATCGTTTTCTTTTATAGTATTTGTATCCTTCATATACCTCACACGTTCTCCATTGCTCTCTTCTCTCTGTACTTGGCCAGTAGTTGAATAGAGGGACACACTCCGGGGCCCTCTCCTCCACTTGTCTCGTGGTTCTCCATTACTCTCTCCTCGCTCTGTACTCGGCCAGTAGTTGAATAGAGGGACACACACCGGGGCCCTCTCCTCCACTCATCTCGTGGTTCTCCTTTTATCTCGCTGTATTTCTTGTTTCACTCTATGTATCTTTCTACTCTTGGGTTGTAGTTCAGTAAAGGGCACAGAAATTGTCCTCATTGGCCCCCTTTGGTAACCCCCGTCCTCCACTCTTCTAAATGATGGGGTTCCTGGTGGAACCATTTCCCGAGGTTCAGTCTGCCTCCTTTTTATGGTGAGGGTTCAGAAGGATACCAGCAATAAGGTGGCTGGATACAGTCCCAGCAAGTGTGAACCTACTGCTGGGAGTCTGAAGACCCAAATAGAAGCTCAATCCTTCAGGAGAAAAAAACCTCTATGTGGTCACCAGAAGTCAACATGATGGCCTTCTACTTTCCATTGGGTGGACATAGTCAACGGAACAATTTTTGAGCCTTCATTCAAATCCTGCCTTGTTGAGTTGATTCTAACCTGGATGTTGGTTAAAGAATATAGCTTACCACCCTCCTGAGCTTTTTTTTTTTCTTCATTGTCCCTGATGGTGTCCAGAGGAATAAGGATTCTCTATGCCAGTCCAGCAAGGAGTCCATTTGGGTATTACAAACCGGAGGAACCTTCAGGACATTGTTGGGAATGTCTCCGCTTCTCACCTGCTCCAGAAATGAACGGTTTAAGTGTCAATGGGAGGAGGACCCAGTACCCACCTGACCCATTGGAAAGGGATCCCCAAGTCCCAGAGGGCCACAAGTGGTAGGTCTATCAGTGTGAGCTCTGTGAGGTTCAGGATTGGCCTCCTGTATTTTTTTAACATTGGTGGCATCAGACAAGGGTGTTCAGTTGACTCTTCAATTGTTTCTGTGGGCCTTCGTTACGGTTTTCCTTTTTTTTTTTTTTTTTTCTAAGAGAATTTGGTTTTCTGATCTCCTCCTTAAAGGCAGCAAGTCCCATTCACAGAGCAGTCCAGCTTTGTGTCCGGGAACTTCATTATGAAGTCTGGGACCAGTTGTAGCCTTTCAGGACGAGATTTACAGCTTTTCAATTACCTTTTTATCCCCCCCTCCTCCCTCGTGTTTTTATTGCTTTCATCCTGGGGAATGAGTAGAAGACAGAGTCCCAACCTGCTTTTGATGTTGTCTGTCCGTGTTTGTGTTTTAATGGGCTGCCCTACAGACGGAAAGTAGGACTTTCTCCTAGGAGCACCCTAGAAAGTCAGAGCACCAAGTAGGGGGGGGGGGGGGAAGGAGGATTAGAGGAGGGAAAAAAAAATTCTTTGACTTAGAACTCTGCTTTGGTCTGTACATGAATGCATAGATCCTCCATTTTGTCATTGGAAGCTCGGGTTGTGGTGGCCAACATCCCGTTATTGGAAGCTCGGGTTGTGGTGGCCAACATCCCGTCATTGGAAGCTCGGGTTGTGGTGGCCAACATCCCGTTATTGGAAGCTCGGGTTGTGGTGGCCAACATCCCGTCATTGGAAGCTCGGGTTGTGGTGGCCAACATCCCGTCATTGGAAGCTCGGGTTGTGGCCAAACTAAGCACATTCCATGTTTCATGAACGAATATATGTGTTCTGGTGTATTATGCAGATGTGTGAGTATTTCTCTAAATGTGAACATCTAAAGTCGTTGATGCGAATGCCTTGAACGTTCAGCTCTTCAATTAAATAGAGGCCTTGCAAAGTCAGTCCTATTGGATGGGTTTTTTTTTTCTTTCTTTTGGACTACTTCAACATTTAATGGGCATGCTTTTGTAGTTGCAGGGAGGGTGTGATGGGTTTTTATTGCAGGGGACGGAGATAAGGTCTCTTGTCTCTCTTCATACAAAGAGGGCCTACTTAAAATGTGCCTTTCATGAAGGCAGTTCATTGACCTCAATGCCTGACGCAGAAGAATACAAAGATGGATCGTTTTTCGAAGACCCCGAGCGTGCTTCCGAAGAACGGTTGGCTTTTGATATTTTGCAAGTCGTTTTACGAAATTCCGTCTTTTAGAGGACGCTTGCTGAGTTCTCCTTCCTAGGGCGCTGGGTGGATCTTTAGACTTGGGGAGCTTTTAAAGCACGCTTGCTTGGTTCTCCTTCCTAGGGCGCTGGGTGGTTCTTTAGACTTGGGGAGCTTTTTAAAGGACGCTTGCTGGGTTCTCCTTCCTAGGGCGCTGGGTGGTTCTTTAGACTTGGGGAGCTTTTTAAAGGACGCTTGCTGGGTTCTCCTTCCTAGGGCGCTGGGTGGTTCTTTAGACTTGGGGAGCTTTTTAAAGGACGCTTGCTGGGTTCTCCTTCCTAGGGCGCTGGGTGGTTCTTTAGACTTGGGGAGCTTTGCAAGGACGCTTGCTGGGTTCTCCTTCCTAGGGCGCTGGGTGGTTCTTTAGACTTGGGGAGCTTTGCAAGGACGCTTGCTGGGTTCTCCTTCCTAGGGCGCTGGGTGGTTCTTTAGACTTGGGGAGCTTTTAAAAGTTTTTTTTTTTAACGTTTTTGGTTGAAAGTTCCTCATAATTGGAGAGTTTAATCATTTGTGCTTCTTCTTGGCCCTTCAGGAAATGTGCCGTTTGCTACTTAATGTTTTGACCTTCTCAATCTGGTAGTGGTCTTGCCACGTCAAACGGTCTGTTCTTTGAGTGACCTACTATGAAGGAAGGCTCTTGACGACAAAAACTAGATGATTTTAGTCTACTGCCCTAGTAGTTTAGTGTTTTGTTGACCTTCACAATCCAGTAGTGGTCTTACCACGTCAAACCGTCTGCTCTTTGGGTGATCTGCTATGAAGGAAGGCCCTTGTTGACTAAAAATCA
This sequence comes from Staurois parvus, assembly GCF_062004578.1. Lineage (NCBI taxonomy): Eukaryota > Metazoa > Chordata > Amphibia > Anura > Ranidae > Staurois > Staurois parvus. The sequence continues at coordinate 189,208 of NW_028318794.1, forward strand.
GCCGGTTTTAGTCTACTGCCCTAGCTGGTTGTGTTTTTGTTGACCTTCACAATCCGATCGTGGTCTTACCATGTATGTTCTTTGGGTGATCTGCTATGAGGGAAGGCTCTTGTCGACCAAAAAGCAGCCGATTTCAGTCTACTTCCCTAGCTGTTTGTTTTGTTGGCCTTCACAATCCAGTAGTGGTCTTACCACGTCAAACCGTCTGCTCTTTGGGTGATCTGCTATGAAGGAAGGACCTTGTTGACTAAAACCGGCTGATTTTTAGTCAACAAGGGCCTTCCGTCATAGCAGATCACCCAAAGAACAGATGGTTTGACATGGTAAGATCACTACTGGATTGAGAAGGTCAACAAAAACACAACCAGCTAGGGCAGTAGACTAAAACCGGCTGATTTTTTAGTCTACTGCCCTAGCTGTCTGCTACCGGATTGAGAAGGTCAACAAAAACACAGCTAGGGCAGTAGACTAAAAATCAGCCGGTTTTAGTCTACTGCCCTAGCTGGTTGTGTTTTTGTTGACCTTCTCAATCCAGTAGTGGTCTTACCACGTCAAACTGTCTGTTCTTTGGGTGATCTGCTATGAAGGAAGGCCCTTGTTGACTAAAAATCAGCCGGTTTTAGTCAACAAGGGCCTTCCTTCATGGCAGATCACCCAAAGAGCAGACGGTTTGACGTGGTAAGACCACTACTGGATTGTGAAGGCCAACAAAACACTAAACAGCTAGGGCAGTAGACTATAACCGGCTAATTTTTAGTCTACTGCCCTAGCTGTCTGTATTTTTGTTGACCTTCTCAATCCAGTAGTGGTCTTACCACGTCAAACCGTCTGCTCTTTGGGTGATCTGCTATGAAGGAAGGCCCTTGTTGACTAAAACTGGCTGATTTTTAGTCTACTGCCCTAGCGGTCTGTGTTTTTGTTGACCTCAATCCGGTTGCAGTCTTACCACGTCCAACCGTCTATGCTCTTTGGGTGATCTGCTATGAAGGAAGGCTCTTGTCGACAAAAAGCAGCCGCTTTTAGTCTACTGCCCTAGCGGTTTAGTGTTTTGTTGACCTTCACAATCCGGTCGTGGTCTTGCCACGTCAAACCGTTGACTCTCTTCGGGGGATCTGCTGCGACGGAAGCCTCTTGTTGACATTAGGTGGCCGGGTTTAGTCTACCGTCCCCGTCCAGCGATTGCATGCTGGTGTATCTTTACAAGTCTGTCTACTGGTCTGAGTTTGAAGGATCTAAAGATAGTCCTACAAAGCCTTTCGCTAACCCTCGTGGAAGTTTGGTTTTTTTTTTTTTGGTTTCGTCTTTGCGAAAAAAGGCGACTCAGAATGTGAACGTGTTTTGGGTGCGGCTGGGAGCTTCTTTTTTTTTTTTTTGAAAGGGTCTTTGTAATTTAGTCTGCTTGAAAATAAACGTACTGGCAGAGGGAGCTGTAACCGGTTACGACGTTGCCTACACCATTCCTGAGGGACCTACGATAGAAGGGCCTGCTTCTGATTTTCGAGAACTTTTTATCCGTTGCGCATCTACTTCTGCGTTTTTTTTTTTTGTGTTTTTTTTTTTTTGTTTTTTTTTTGTCCTGTGTTGAACCTTTTTTTGTTTCTCTCCTAAAAGCTGTGTGAGTGGTGAAAGTGATTACAGCTCTTTGATGGATGTGTGGGAGAAGTTGGTGATTTTTCCTCTCTCGTTCTAGGTGAGAAGCCCACAGGTTTTCAGATTGCCAAGTCCTGGATTAAACCAGCCCCCCCCTCTCCTCGTTTTGTTTGATGTGGGAGGGAGAGAAACGTGTGACTTTATGCAGAGAGAACCGCTTTTATTTTCGTTAGGAGCTCACGATCTACCGCTAGGGTGGTTGTTTCGCTGGTTCTCGCCGTCCGGTGCCTTGTTGGACTACAAAGACCAGTAAGGGTCAACCTTTGAGCCAGGACTCTCGAAGGGGAAATTGGGTGGTTAATGCGTCACTTATAACTTTTTTAATTGAAAATGATTATCCTGGTTGAGTAGGAGGACGTTGTTGACTTTTGGTTTTTGTTACGGTTTAGTTGGACCACCAGAAGAGTGGCCGAGGAGCGGCTGTGGGGCATCGAGGCCAAAATGTGTTGTGCCTGACTCCATGTTTTATCAATTTGTCATTTTTAGGTGTCCCCAGACTGGTGACCTTCCCCTTTTACCTTGTTTGGAGGGGTAAAGTGTGATCTATAGAGGTTTGTGAAATGTGACTTCTCCCATCACCTGTTAACGGGAGGAAGCTGAAAGTGTTGCTGGTCTTGGCTAGACCCCGATGAATGTGGAACCCAAAATTGCTGCTAGACCCCCAACGCATGTGGAACCCAGGTTCATTACTGGCTTCACTAGACCCCCGACGCATGTGGAACCCAGGTTCATTGCTGGGCTTCATTAGACCCTCAATGCATGTGGGACCGAGATTCATTGCTGGCTTCACTAGACTTCCAAATGTGGAACCCAGGTTCATTGCTGGGCTTCACTAGACCCCCAACGCATGTAGAGCCGAAGTTCATTGCTGGGCTTCACTATATCCAAACAGATGTGGAACCCAGGTTGATTGCTGAGCTTCATTAGACCCCCAACGCATGTGGAGCCCAGGTTCATTGCTGGGCTTCACTAGACCCCCAATGCATGTGGAACCCACGTTCATTGCTGGGCTTCGCTAGACCCTCAACGCATGTGGAACTCTAGTTGATTGCTGGGCTTCACTAGACCTCCAATGCATGTGGAACCCATGTTCACTGCTAGGCTTCACTAGACCCCTGACGCATGTGGAACCCATGTTCACTGCCGGGCTTCACTAGACCCCTGACGCATGTGGAACCCAGATTCATTGCCGGGCTTCACTAGACCCCTGACGCATGTGGAGCCCAGGGATTTCTCCATAGGTCGAATTAGATGGACCCCGTGTCTTGCTGCCCAACCTCGTCGCCAAGAATTCCCCCGTAATTATATAAGGCAATCTAATTTCCTAGCGAAAGATCTTCATGACCTTCATGAGGGATCAGCTGACTTTCCAGAAAAAAATTAATATACAGTTTCACCCCCACAAGTCCCCCTTCCCGGGTTATTAACTGGAAATCTCCTGCGTTTTGGAGGGACAATAATACGGTAATATCAGCGGCTCCGTCCCGGGATTTCATGTCTGCAATGAAGTCTCATTACAACTAATTAACGTGAAGCTTCTGACAGGAAGATCTGCAATAATCACTTTATTGGCCCTTGGAAACACGCGGGGGCCCTTCATTCCCCACGCGGGGCCCTTCATTCCCAACGCTGGATGTGAAGGG
>NW_028318794.1:197500-325016 GCF_062004578.1 Staurois parvus
TTTTTTTTTTTCCAATGGTGGCCCATGCATGCGCAATTGTTTTGTGTGCAGTTCAGTATGGCAATTATTAATAATTTTTTTTTATTAATTGAGGCCCCATGCATGCGCAAACATGTTCAGTATAGCGAGATTATTTATATTTTTATTATTAATTTTTTTATGACTGCCCATGCATGCGCAAACGTGTTGTATGCAGTTCAGTATGGCGAGATTATTATTATATTATATTATGATTATAAATTTTTATTTTATTTTTATTTATGGCGGCCCATGCATGCGCAAACGTATTGTGTGCAGTTCAGTATGGCGATTGTTTATTTAATTTATTTGAATTTTTTTATGGCGGCCCATGCATGCGCAAACGTGTTTGGTGAGATTATTTTAATTTTTTTTTTTTTATGGCGGCCCATGCGAACGTGTTGTGTGCCGTTCAGTATGGCGAGATTATTTATTTAAATTTTTTTTATGGCGGCCCATGCATGCGCAAACGTGTTGTGTGCCGTTCAGTATGGTGGGGTGTTTTTTTTTTTTTTTTAATTATTGCAAGTTGGGGAGGGGGGGGGAGCAAATTGAATTGAATGGGCTGCCCTACACATGCCTCGTAGAAACGCACAGAACCGCACGCTCTACGGGCGTGACCCTAGACTGCATTGCGTAGATGCGCAAAAATAGGCGTCACATTTGCGGTGAAAGCCCTCACGTTTTTCATGCGAAGGAATGAGCGACGCTCTGCGACGTGCCTGAGCTACTGTGACACGCCTAGGCAGATTGTTGGGCGGAATGGGCCGCACTATGCGTACAAGGCGCACATGCGTGGCGTGATTTTTGCACGTTCATGAAATGCTGCAGTGTGAGTGCGGCTTGGATGTGGTGGCTGCCTTAGTTTTCCCCTTTTTAGGCCGCTAATGTTTTCAGCAAATACAGGAAAGCACCTGTTGGTCCTGCCAGAAATCCAGCGCCGTTGTCACTTTCTGCGAGCGAAACCAAAATCTTCCCGTTTATTAAATTTTTTTTTTATTAAAGCCGCTGATGTCACACCTGCCTTGTTTGCTGCTTTATCCTCCCTGGTGTCCTGTCAGTGGTCACGTGACCGGGGGTCAGTCCCGGCGGCTCCTGATCATTCCTAGAGACCAGGAGCTGCCACGTGACCGGGAATCAGTCCCAGTGGCTCCTGATCAATGCTAGAGTGGGGGCTGTCACGTCACTGGGAGTCGGTCCCGGCGGCTCCTGATCATTCCTGGATACTGGGAGCTGCCACGTGACCGGGAGTCGGTCCGGTGACTCTTGATGGCTCCTGATCATTCCTAGAGACCGGGTGTCAGTCCCGGCGGCTCCTGATCATTACAAGAGACCGAGAGCTGCCACATCACTGGGAGTCAGTCCCGTCGGCTCCTGATCATTCCTGGAGACTGGGAGTTGTCACATGCCCGGGATTCAGTCCCGGCAGCTCCTGATCATTCTTAGAGACCGGGAGCTGTCACAATGGTCACATGACCGGGAGTTGGTCTCTCTGGCCCCTGATCATTCCTAGAGACTGTTAGCTGTCATGTGACCGGGAGTCAGTCCCGGCGGCTCCTGATCATTCCTGGAGAATGGGAGTTGTCACATGACCGGGATTCAGTCCCCGCAGCTCCTGATCATTCCTAGAGACTGGGGGCTGTCACAATGGTCACATGACTGGGAGTTGGTCCCGCTGGCTCCTGATCATGACTAGAGGCCAGGAGTGGTCTGACAGCTTGGTGTGTGCGGTTGGAGCGTGTGGTAGGTGGGCATGAAGGCACGCCTCCGGTCAGCTTGGCCCTCATATCAGATGGTAAAGGGACCTCTCCAGGCGGTCAGCTTGTCCCTCATATCAGATGGTAAAGGGAACTCTCCAGGCGGTCAGCTTGTCCCTCATATCAGATGGTAAAGGGAACTCTCCAGGCGGTCAGCTTGGCCCTCATATCAGATGGTAAAGGGAACTCTCCAGGCGGTCAGCTTGTCCCTCATATCAGATGGTAAAGGGAACTCTCCAGGCGGTCAGCTTGTCCCTCATATCAGATGGTAAAGGGAACTCTCCAGGCGGTCAGCTTGGCCCTCATATCAGATGGTAAAGGGAACTCTCCAGGCGGTCAGCTTGTCCCTCATATCAGATGGTAAAGGGAACTCTCCAGGCGGTCAGCTTGTCCCTCATATCAGATGGTAAAGGGAACTCTCCAGGCGGTCAGCTTGGCCCTCATATCAGATGGTAAAGGGAACTCTCCAGGCGGTCAGCTTGGCCCTCATATCAGATGCTAAAGGGAACTCTCCAGGCGGTCAGCTTGGCCCTCATATCAGATGCTAAAGGGAACTCTCCAGGCGGTCAGCTTGGCCCTCATATCAGATGCTAAAGGGAACTCTCCAGGCGGTCAGCTTGGCCCTCATATCAGATGCTAAAGGGAACTCTCCAGGCGGTCAGCTTGGCCCTCATATCAGATGGTAAAGGGAACTCTCCAGGCGGTCAGCTTGGCCTGCATGTCAGATGGTAAAGGAACTCTTCAGCCGGTCAGCTTGGCCCTCATGTCAGATGGTAGAGCCCTCTCCAGGCGGTCAGCTTGGCCCTCATGTCAATGTGGAGGGAAATATTGCCTACTGGCGGAGGGATGAGCCCCATACAGACCCCGGAATACGTTTCCCACTATATTCGTCCTCTTAGGACGTGCCCTACGGCCGACATTGGGGAAGCTCCTTTATGTTCCGCCATTTTCCCGGCCGCTTTGTATGAGCTCTGCAGTGAAGCGCACATAACCGTCCCTTATCTGTTTTCTGGGCACTGCACTCAGGAATGCGTCTACATCAGGCACCGCCGTGGAAGCCAAGCGACTTTTTCTGCTCCTGATTTCTCAGCGGCGCCCGTTTAACCCTCGCAGCGCTCGGCCCCTGCATTATATTCGGCCCCTTCTGCCGTGCGCTGTAATCCTCTTCTTATTGGAAAGTCTACCGCGCTTTTTTTTTTTTTTTTTTTTTTTTATAATTTGTTTTGCTCTCTAATCTCGTGATTTTCCTAGTTCTGCCGCTTGATGCGTCTCGTGTTATATATATATATTTTTTTTTTTTCGGGCTTGGCCACTTAATTTTATAATTCTGGCTTTTTTTCTTCTCGGCTTTTTTCACCCCAGTTAACCGAACGCGATAGTAACGTTTTTTTAAACCGCGATTTATCTTCTAAGAATAACAGTTTTATCGGCTGTGGAGAGCGTCCAAACGCTGCGCCATTCTACTCCCATCGCCCTTTGTGTGTCAACGCGCCTCTTATCTGCAATCCTTTATGTATTAAAGTCGATATATCTGGAATCTGAGCCAGACCTCCCACTGGGGGGGGGGGGCTCTAAAGTTTATCTAAAGACAACAATTTTTGTTTAGTTTTTAGATAGGAAAGGGGTACCACGACTGGCGGTCTCCCAAACCCAACCCCCCCCCCCCCCTTGGGAGGTTGGCCGTGACTGGTGGTCTCCCACACCCCTGCCCTTGGGAGGTTGGCCGTGACTGGTGGTCTCCCACACCCCTGCCCTTGGGAGGTTGGCCGTGACTGGTGGTCTCCCACACCCCTGCCCTTGGGAGGTTGGCCGTGACTGGTGGTCTCCCACACCCCTGCCCTTGGGAGGTTGGCCGTGACTGGTGGTCTCCCACACCCCTGCCCTTGGGAGGTTGGCAGTGACTGGTGGTCTCCCACACCCCTGCCCTTGGGAGGTTGGCAGTGACTGGTGGTCTCCCACACCCCTGCCCTTGGGAGGTTGGCAGTGACTGGTGGTCTCCCACACCCCTGCCCTTGGGAGGTTGGCAGTGACTGGTGGTCTCCCACACCCCTGCCCTTGGGAGGTTGGCAGTGACTGGTGGTCTCCCAAACCCCCGCCCTTGGGAGGTTGGCCGTGACTGGCGGTCTCCCAAACCCCCGCCCTTGGGAGGTTGGCAGTGACTGGCGGTCTTCCAAACCCCCGCCCTTGGGAGGTTGGCAGTGACTGGCGGTCTTCCAAACCCCCGCCCTTGGGAGGTTGGCAGTGACTGGCGGTCTTCCAAACCCCCGCCCTTGGGAGGTTGGCAGTGACTGGCGGTCTTCCAAACCCCCGCCCTTGGGAGGTTGGCAGTGACTGGCGGTCTTCCAAACCCCCGCCCTTGGGAGGTTGGCAGTGACTGGCGGTCTTCCAAACCCCCGCCCTTGGGAGGTTGGCAGTGACTGGCGGTCTCGCAAACCCCCGCCCTTGGGAGGTTGGCCGTGACTGGCGGTCTCGCAAACCCCCGCCCTTGGGAGGTTGGCCGTGACTGGCGGTCTCGCAAACCCCCGCCCTTGGGAGGTTGGCCGTGACTGGCGGTCTCGCAAACCCCCGCCCTTGGGAGGTTGGCCGTGACTGGCGGTCTCGCAAACCCCCGCCCTTGGGAGGTTGGCCGTGACTGGCGGTCTCGCAAACCCCCGCCCTTGGGAGGTTGGCCGTGACTGGCGGTCTCGCAAACCCCCGCCCTTGGGAGGTTGGCCGTGACTGGCGGTCTCGCAAACCCCCGCCCTTGGGAGGTTGGCCGTGACTGACGGTCATCCACCCCTTGGGAGGTTGGCCAGGACCTTCTGGTCCCCGGAAGTGAGGACTATCCTTTCTGGTCACTGTTGGAAGCTTCTCCCAAGCTGCTAATGTACGTGTTTTTTTTTTTTTTTTTTTATCCAACTCTGGAATTTAGACAATCTACCCTTGCAGTGGGGTACCTTCCTGCGCTGCAAGGGTTAAATGCTGGAGTATATGGCGGGAGGGGGGGAGATAAAGAGGCTGTAACACTTAACCCTTTCCCCCCCACTATGGGCAACTCCAGTGTTTTGCTCTCTCTCCAAGGTGTTGGAGGTTCCTCGGTGACATCACGTATAGTGCAGGACTATTGAATGTACGTTGTATGTGGAAGGGGCAGGAGGGCAACTGCGTCCTTGGGCATCACTCCTTCCTACAGTCTGAGAAATTAACCCATCTAGTGCAAGTTGAGGGCACGTGGCGTGACTGAGACGCAGCACCGCGTAGATTGTGTTCTTTTCCTGAGGTTGGGCTATAATTCTACAGCTTTTGTTGAAATCCTGGTGATCCTGCCATGAAGATCCTTGTTAACTCCCTGTTATAGGTTGACAAAACTCTGTCCGTGTCTCCCTGGCTTCTAGTGGACACCAACATAGAGTAGACAAGGCCTACTGGTGTCACCATCAGGTAACCCATGCCGAGAAATGCTGTTGAAGTGGCTGCAAAAAAGAATGCAGGAGATCAGCAGCACTGAGATGGTACAAAGAAGGTAACGTACCCAAGACACAAGTGTCGTCAACCAGTTCAGGTTTCCTCTCCTAAGATGGCCTTGTAGGTGTCTTTGAAGGAACCCCTGGCCTCTACGTGATCAGTAGAATTGATTTACCAGCATGTGTGTGTGAGAACCTCAAATCTGAGACCCTCCCCCATAATCTGCTCACCCGCCGTCCCTGCTGGAACTTCCAGAACATCAAATCGGAGACCCTCCCCCATAATCTGCTCACCCGCCGTCCCTGCTGGAACTTCCAGAACATCAAATCTGAGACCCTCCCCCATAATCTGCTCACCCGCCGTCCCTGCTGGAACTTCCAGAACATCAAATCTGAGACCCTCCCCCATAATCTGCTCAGCCGCCGTCCCTGCTGGAACTTCCATACCTGACGTGCAGGAACATCGCCTTCGAAGCCCTAAGTGCCATTTGGAAAATCCATTAGCAGGACGGAGCTTCTGCCAAGAAAAGAAAGAAAAAAAAAAAACCAATAAAACAAAGCAGCGACTTGTAAACGTGTTAATTAGTCCTGGGACCCGGCAAGCTGCACCACGGCAGATAATGAACTTTCCTGGAGAGTGCTGCTTATAGGCGCTAGGAGCTCCGGGGCCCGGAAAGGGTTAAAGCTGCTCTCGGGAAACGGCACTTTAAAGTGCATTTGCATCTCCACAGCCCCGGGGACAAGAGCAACCCTGCAGTCCGGCGTTTGTCATGGCGGAATATTAGACGCATGAATAGTTAGCTTTGCCCTCGAATACCCTTACGTTCCCCACTTTTTTTTTTTTTTTTTGTGTGACCTGAAAATGGCCTCCAAATTCTATACAATTTCGGCTTTTTACCCTAAAATTGGTCCAGTCCAAACAAATGTATTGGTTGAGCTGCTGAAATTCTTAAACTTGACCAGTTTATGGTCCAAAGCCAAGGGGAGGGGGGTGTTTTTATGCAATCTTAAGAGAAAAAAAAAGGAAGATAAGATGGTACATACTTGGTCCTCAAATTGTCCTCGGGTTGCCAGTCTTTGCTGTAATGGAGGGGAACCTGAAACCTTCAAAATCCAAAACTTCCACCGATGTTGGGCTTCCGGTCCCCTTCTTACTTAGTGGTTCCTCCCACCGCACCAAATGTCATGACCTGCTAGTTTTTGAGGTTCTGTCCCCGTCTTCTTGATCGCCTACTGAAAATCCTGGCCTTCTGAACCTCATCCATATCCTTCATGTATAGGTTTCAATCGTGTCCTCCTTTCCTCGAGGCTGTGCATGTTGATTTTTTTTCTCCAGTCTGACATTTCACCATTGCTGTTGCCCATCCTTGGACATTTTTATGTAAATGGTCCTTAAAGTCCTTTTAGATCTGGCACCACTTCTTACCAAACCCTTCTGAGCAAGTCCTACATTATGGTGGCCCAAACCCTTCCATGTATGTATGATATGGTGCTCCAAACCCTTTCTGTGTACGTATTGTCATGGCGTCCTAACACCTTCAATGTAAAGACTGTTATAGTGGCCCAACCCCTTCCATGTAAAGGCCATATTATGGCGTCCCAACCCCCTTCCATGTAAAGGCTGTTATGGCGGCCCAACCCCTTCCATGTAAAGGCTGTTATGGCGGCCCAACCCCTTCCATGTAAAGGCTGTTATGGCGGCCCAACCCCTTCCATGTAAAGGCAAAATATGGTGGCCCAACCCCTTCCATGTAAAGGCAAAATATGGCGGCCCACTCCCTTCCATGTAAAGGCTATGTTATGGCGGCCCACCCCCTTCCATGTAAAGGCTATGTTATGGCGGCCCACCCCCTTCCATGTAAAGGCTATGTTATGGTGGCCCATCCCCTTCCATGTAAAGGTTATATTATGGCGGCCCAACCCCTTCCATGTAAAGGTTATATTATGGCGGCCCAACCCCTTCCATGTAAAGGTTATATTATGGCGGCCCAACCCCTTCCATGTAAAGGTTATATTATGGCGGCCCAACCCCTTCCATGTAAAGGTTATATTATGGCGGCCCAACCCCTTCCATGTAAAGGCTGTTATGGCGGCCCGACCCCTTCCATGTAAAGGCTGTTATGGCGGCCCGACCCCTTCCATGTAAAGGCTGTTATGGCGGCCCGACCCCTTCCATGTAAAGGCTGTTATGGCGGCCCGACCCCTTCCATGTAAAGGCTAGTTTATGGCGGCCCGACCCCTTCCATGTAAAGGCTAGTTTATGGCGGCCCGACCCCTTCCATGTAAAGGCTAGGTTATGGCGGCCCGACCCCTTCCATGTAAAGGCTAGGTTATGGCGGCCCGACCCCTTCCATGTAAAGGCTAGGTTATGGCGGCCCGACCCCTTCCATGTAAAGGCTAGGTTATGGCGGCCCGACCCCTTCCATGTAAAGGCTAGGTTATGGCGGCCCGACCCCTTCCATGTAAAGGCTAGGTTATGGCGGCCCGACCCCTTCCATGTAAAGGCTAGGTTATGGCGGCCCGACCCCTTCCATGTAAAGGCTAGGTTATGGCGGCCCGACCCCTTCCATGTAAAGGCTAGGTTATGGCGGCCCGACCCCTTCCATGTAAAGGCTAGGTTATGGCGGCCCGACCCGAACCCCATAGCTGGTCAGAATTTCTGCAGGTAGAGGTCTGAGCCCCCATACACCTCTTTGACTTTCGGCCAGATAGTACATTCTCATCGACCTAATAACACGGCTCGGTTATGGGCGCAGTAATACAAAGCCAATAGGACGTTCGACCCATGCAACAAAGCTGAATAAATATTAATGCAGTCTTTATGCTGCGTTCAGGAGTTTAGAACCATTAGCAGCAGTTTATTTTTTGCACATTAGGCATGCAGTATTGATAATATGAGTTAAAGGTAAGCACTTAAACAAAATCAAAAGCATTAAAAGCGTTCTTTGTTTAGAGCGTGCGTCCGGCTCGGGTCTGCTAAGAATCCCTGAGATGGCGTCTCGTTTTTCCTGAGTCAGGGAGGCTTTGCAGTGAGGATGGTGGTACAACGACCAAAGGTAGTGTGACCATGCGGGATGTGAGCCCACCGGCCCTCCCTATGCAAGGAACCTCATCCATTTATACAGACTTTCCAGAAGAACCTGTGTAACGGGACCTTGTGGTGGCCACACGCTCATTCATTTTCCATTCTTTAGTTGTTTAGCTGAATTTTTTATGATGTCGTAGTTTGGACCTCTGGTTTCTAATGTCTGTATCCTTGCTGGAGAGGTTAACCCCTCCTATTTATCTTTGGGATCATTAACCCAAACTGAAAGGAGAAATCCACAAATTTGAGGTGGTGTTAGGAAGGGGTAGATGAGATCTTCTGATGGAGACACCTGCTCTGGTGCCAGCTGTCTACAAGGATGTCCTTCACTTGGGAGACATTTTCCCTCTCTTCCTACTGTGCCTACAGAACAGGAAGGGGTAGATGAGATCTTCTGATGGAGACACCTGCTCTGGTGACAGCAGTCTACAGGGATGTCCTTCACTTTGGAGGTTTTCCCTCACTTCCTACTGTCTACAGAACAGGAAGGGGTAGATGAGATCTTCTGATGGAGACTCCTGCTCTGGTGACAGCAGTCTACAGGGATGTCCTTCACTTTGGAGGTTTTCCCTCACTTCCTACTGTCTACAGAACAGGAAGGGGTAGATGAGATCTTCTGATGGAGACGCCTGCTCTGGTGCCAGCGGTCTACAGGGATGTCCTTCACTTGGGAGACATTTTCCCCCTCTTCCTACTGTGTCTACAGAACAGGAAGGGGTAGATGAGATCTTCTGATGGAGACACCTGCTCTGGTGACAGCAGTCGACAGGGATGTCCTTCACTTTGGAGGTTTTCCCTCACTTCCTACTGTCTCCATCAGAAGATCTCATCTACCCCTTCCTGTTCTGTAGACAGTAGGAAGTAAGGGAAAACCTCCAAAGTGAAGGACATCCCTGTCGACTGCTGTCACCAGAGCAGGTGTCTCCATCAGAAGATCTCATCTACCCCTTCCTGTTCTGTAGACACCTGCTCTGGTGACAGCAGTCTACAGGGATGTCCTTCACTTTGGAGGTTTTCCCTCACTTCCTACTGTCTACAGAACGGGGTAGATGAGATCTTCTGATGGAGATGCCTGCTCTGGTGACAGCTGTCTACAAGGATGTCCTTCACTTGGGAGACCTTTTTCCTCACTTCCTACTGTGTCTACAGAACAGTCAGGGGTAGATGAGATCTTCTGATGGAGACGCCTGCTCTAGTGACAGCGGTCTACAGGGATGTCCTTCACTTTGGAGATTTTCCCTCACTTCCTACTGTGTCTACAGAACAGGAAGTGAGGAAAGCTCTGCCTGTTTTTGTCCCAAGCATTTTAAATTCACTTGTTGGTGGATGCCGTAACTTTTTTGCTGGAAGTCCCACTACTTTTGGGAAAAATACCTTCTAACGTTACTCTTGAACTCGAACGGCTAGTAAAGTCATGTCCCCATGTTCTTGATCTTGGCTTTCAACAGAAAATCCTGGGGGCTCCTCCAGGGGTGGCTAGGGGGGCTCCTCCAGGGGTGGCTAGGGGGGCTCCTCCAGGGGTGGCTAGGGGGGCTCCTCCAGGGGTGGCTAGGGGGGCTCCTCCAGGGGTGGCTAGGGGGGCTCCTCCAGGGGTGGCTAGGGGGGCTCCTCCAGGGGTGGCTAGGGGGGCTCCTCCAGGGGTGGCTAGGGGGGCTCCTCAAGCTGTTGGTTAACTGACCTCCCTTCTGATGGTGTTTTTATAGTTCTAGAGCCACTGAAGGTGACATTCTGGCCACCACTAGAAGTTGAGTATTCTTCCCACTGACCCCCACCATTGTAAGGTGAATTTTCCCCAATGTCCCCTGATGGACTAATCTTCAGGGGTTCCTTGAGAACTGGAAATTATTTCAAGGGTTCCTCTGGGATAAAACTTGAGGGGCTGTCCTTAGACCTATGATGGGTTCCATTCAAGTATAAACTGTACATTAATCCCGGGCTGCCATGTTCTCCTCATCAGGTGGTTACGGGTCACGGTAACATTCTTTAAATGGTGATGGAGGCAAAGTGACACCCCCCCCCCCCGACCGTCTACCAGCTTCTAATCCTAAAAATAAACCTTTCCATTTTGGAAGTAAAAATTGGAGATCTGCATAATGTAGAACATCTGTTTATCAGTCAATTGCACACGCGGTGTTTAACAAGCAGACAATCAGGAAACGTCTGAGATCACGCTAACTAACCTACTTTGTTCTGGCCAATATTTTGAAGGCGTCTGTTCTGCAGACATGCAGTCGAGAGGCTCGCTGTGCACTCCTCCTGCTCCATTTGCTGTTTTCTAGTCGCCATTTGTAAAGTTTACAAATCCGTCTTTATAAAGCCAGAGCTGAAAACGGGGATTATCCACCGTGGCATATTTATTAAGCTGCTTGTAGCTTTTCTACCCGTTGCCTGTTAAGACTTTTTTTTTTTTCCGTGCTGGGTGTGATTTCTTTGCTTGGACTTGTGAATTTTTGCCTCCTGTCCTCCTGAGGAGGTGAGTGTGGACTCAAGATGAAGACACTTGGCCAAGCTGAGACTCAAAAAGGGAACAGGCACAGCCATGGACAAAGCAACCTGTGTTCCCTCTGAGTCCCAGCTTGGCCAAGTGTCTTCATCTTGAGTCCACACTCAGTGAATTTTTGCCTCCTGTCCTCCTGAGGAGACGAGTGTGGACTCAAGATGAAGACACTGGGTGAAGCTGGGACTCGGAGGGAACAGAGGTTGCTTTGTCCATGGCTGTGCCTGTTCCCTGTTTGAGTCCCAGCTTGGCCAAGTGTCTTCATCTTTAGTCCACACTCACCTCCTCAGGAGGACAGGAGGCAAAAATTCACTGAGTGTGGACTCAAGATGAAGACACTTGGCCAAGCAGGGACTCAAAAAGGGAACAGGCACAGCCATGGACAAAGCAACCTGTGTTCCCTCTGAGTCCCAGCTTGGCCAAGTGTCTTCATCTTGAGTCCACACTCAGTGAATTTTTGCCTCCTGTCCGCCTGAGGTGGTGAGTGTGGACTCAAGATAAAGACACTTGGCCAAGCAGGGACTCAAAAAGGGAACAGGCACAGCCATGGACAAAGCAACCTTTGTTCCCTCGGAGCCCCAGCTTGGCCAAGTGTCTTCATCTTGAGTCCACACTCACCTCCTCAGGAGGACAAGAGGCAAAAATTCACTAACAGCCCATGAGAATGTACAATAGGTGCAGGTTCACATAGTGAAGGTCTCCAGAATGGGGTGAAGGTAGGAGTTACTATGTGGCTGAGTGAAGCTTGCTCCAGAGATCTTCATTGTGTAGCCCAGTCTAAAAAAAAAAAAAAAAAAAAAAGTTCCCACCAAGTCCAAGTTACGAGCCTACTGTGCCAAGCCTAATTCAATTCTAAGGCTGGTCTGTACTCCACACAGAAGACAGCCATAGGAATAGATTGAGGTAGCGGCGCGCATGCACGATATGCGGTGAGTTGCACAGTGATGACCCACCCAGTGAGAGTTTGGGGATGGTAGGGGTTTAAAGGACAACTACACTTGGCCAACTAGCTAAGACTCTACCTTCACCCAACTCACTGGGTGGGTCATCACCGCCTATTGTGCATGCGTGCCGCTACCTCATTCGTTCCAGTGGCTGTCTGTACTCTGTAGAGGAGTACAGACCAGCCTTAGAATTGAATTGGGCTTGGCACCGTAGGCTCGTAACTTGGAGTCTTGGACTTGGTGGGAACTTTTTTTTGTGCAGACTGGGCTACACTCATCTCTGGGGCAAGCTTTCAGAGCTCCTGGGGCAAGCTTTCAGAGCTCCTGGGGCAAGCTTTCAGAGCTCCTGGGGCAAGCTTTCAGAGCTCCTGGGGCAAGCTTTCAGAGCTCCTGGGGCAAGCTTTCAGAGCTCCTGGGGCAAGCTTTCAGAGCTCCTGGGGCAAGCTTTCAGAGCTCCTGGGGCAAGCTTTCAGAGCTCCTGGGGCAAGCTTTCAGAGCTCCTGGGGCAAGCTTTCAGAGCTCCTGGGGCAAGCTTTCAGAGCTCCTGGGGCAAGCTTTCAGAGCTCCTGGGGCAAGCTTTCAGAGCTCCTGGGGCAAGCTTTCAGAGCTCCTGGGGCAAGCTTTCAGAGCTCCTGGGGCAAGCTTTCAGAGCTCCTGGGGCAAGCTTTCAGAGCTCCTGGGGCAAGCTTTCAGAGCTCCTGGGGCAAGCTTTCAGAGCTCCTGGGGCAAGCTTTCAGAGCTCCTGGGGCAAGCTTCCCTCAACCACAAACTCCTACCTTCACCCATTCTGGAGACCTTCACTATTGTACATGCTACCTCTGTTGTTCCTACAGCCGGTCTGTAGAGTACAGTCGGACCATAGGATAAAATGAGGCCTTGGTGCGCATGCATAGTAGGCTCGTAACTTGGTGGGACCTTTTTTTTTTTTTTTTTTTTTTTTTTTTTTTTTTTTTTTTTCAAAAACTGGGTTTACAGTAAAGATCTTGGGAGCAAAGCTACAGGTATTTTGCGAGATTTGTTGCACTTAGAGAAGGGGAACCTTTTTTTTTTTTTTTTTAAAGGAAAAATTAAGTTGTCCTTTAATTATTCCGTGACTGCACACCCTTGTGGTTACCAGGTAAATCCTGCAACTCGGTCACATTTGTTCCAGGCTGCTGGTTGTCTAACAAGTCCTTCAAGGTCAGCCATTCTTTCCCCCTCTGACAGTTCTATTCATATGTAGAACTGGGCTAAGTTATTTTAAAAGCTTCCCTTTTGTCAGTAAACAGCATCATTAGGGATAAGATCGAGGCTTTGTGTAGGACACTCGAGTTCCTCCACACCAAACTGGTCAAACCGTGTCTTTATGGAGCTGGCTTTGTACACCGGGGTCAGTCATAGGGAGACAGAAAAGGGTCTTCAACAAACTGGTCATCCATGTCTTTATGGAGCTGGCCTTGTACACAGGGTACAGTCATGAGTGGACAGAAAAGGGTCTTCACCAAACTGTTACCACAAGGTCGGAGGAGTGTAATGGTCTACAATAGCTTTGTATGATGGTGTATTAACAGGAACCTTCACTTGGAGACACCTGAACTGATAGACACCATCTTTGCGGGCGGTGGTCCCCATTGTAGGTGGTATGGTCAGGCGTCTGTATATTTGAGCCAGATACTGAAAACTCAATGCCATGGGCCCAAATCCTTCATTCGGGTGCGCTATTTGGCTGGAGGCCACCATGATTATGGCTCACATATGAATGGAATGCATGAGGCGGTGGTACTTATGTGCAGTAAGAAGAGAATATGATGACTTGTTGGCTTCGAGGCTCAAGATTGCTGATGTAAGTATTTTACCAGGTGGGGGTCTGGAAGGTTTAATGAAAGGCTACAGGTGTAGTTGTCCTTTCGGAAAATGGATGGAGACCTTGAAGGCCACCTCAACGCTGTGCACTACAAAGCACGCATTGATGGGACTTGCAACCCATTCAAAATGAAAATGGCGGAGGCTGCAGTACACGTCCATTGGATTGCCATTTACAAGGAAGGTTCACCAATACATGCCGTGCGCGTTGAGGTGATGTTTGTAGTGGTCTGCATGGGCCTTTAAATGGTGTCCTACTGGTGCCTACAAGCCAACGGTCTGTAACATCGGCTGTAAGGCCGTATACCC
Source organism: Staurois parvus (assembly GCF_062004578.1). Lineage (NCBI taxonomy): Eukaryota > Metazoa > Chordata > Amphibia > Anura > Ranidae > Staurois > Staurois parvus. The sequence goes on from NW_028318794.1 coordinate 211,396, forward strand.
AGATCACATTCTGCCGTCTATTGCTCCTGTCTCATGGAACAAGCGGATTGGTGGAACGTTGTCGTGCCGTTGGGCACTTGTTAGCTCCTAGCACATAGGTCTTGTATTTTTTTTTTTTCCTCTTGTAGGGTTATTCATGACTGGTGGGATTTGATGGCATTGGGTCATGAAGGGGTTAAATAAGGGGAGGAGGGCAATAAACGGATTTGAGAGTTTTCGCTCCAGGCCCCGTGCCGCCAACGGCGTTGGTTACCATCCTGAGGATGATGATTCCGTAGCGGCATTCACATTTTTTGCTTTCCCGAAATGTCCTTGATTGTTCACGGCAATTTGGTTGTAGATTATGTGCTGCCTTTGGTAATCCTGTTAAAACCTCATCATCGAGCCCCGGTTAGGGATTGTACACTTAATCCCTTTTGCTATAGAATGAGCCAAATGGACGGTTATCTTTTTTTTTTTTTCTCGTTCCTCTACAGGCTGCGTCTGCTGAATGGAACGGTAGTTTTCCAAGCCAGAAAATGAATTTTATTAATACAATTTAAAGGGACTCTTTAAAAAAAAAAAAAAAAAAAAAAAAAACCCCTGAAAATGAATACTGGAGGATGGAGAGTTCCTACTATGCTCTCCAAGAGCCATGGCTAAATTCTTCAGCATTTGACACTTCCTGGTTGGGTCATATCCCGGAGTCAACCTCTCCCCACCTGCTGCGTGCTGTGGTTTCTTCCACCAGCCTGTGTCCTGTAGTGGTGGTGGGCACTGGTGGCCACCAGTAGAGTCTAGATCACAGGTATCAAACTGGTGGCCCTCCAGCTGTTGCCAAACTACAAGTCCCATGAGGCATTGCAAGATTGACAGTTACAAGCACGGCCTCCCAAAGGTAGAGGCATGATGGGACTTTTTGCGCCACAGCTGGAGGGCTGCCAGTTTGACGCCCCTGGTCTACGGTGTCCATTTATAAAGCTGCAGGTGTGACTCGGCAAACATTCGCTGGTGAAGAATCAACCGCTGTCGTTCCAAAGAAAACATGGAGTTTGAAGATCCACCTGCTGAGCGCCAGATCTAAAATATGGAAAAAGACCTGTTCATGTAAGCAGCCCATATATTTCAACATTGGGTGTGGAGTTCAGATTTTGGGTTCTTACTCAAATTTTGGCCTCCATTCGCCGCTTCCTGGTGTCTTTCCCGAGTTTCCCAGTTTGTGCCGTGGTTATATCCACCAGTATACAACCACGGCACAAGCTGGGAAACTTGGGGATCCGACACACCAGGAAGTGGTGAATGAGGGTTATGGAGGCCAAAATTTGAGTAAAAACCCAAAATCTGAACTCCACGCCCAATGTTGAAATAATTGACATCTGTTGTTGCAAAAAAAAACTATGGACCTGGCAGATTCACCTGCTGAACGCCAGATGAAATATATGGACTGCTTACATGAACATGTCTTTTCCATATTTATATCTGGTGTTCAGCAGGTGAATCTGCCAGGTCCAGATTTTGGCTTTTTACTCAAATTTTTGGCCTCCATAACCCTGATTCATTACCTCCTGGTGTGTCAGATTCCCGAGTTTCCCAGTTTGTACCGTGGTTGTATCCACCCGTATACAACCACGTCACAAACTGGGAAACTCGGGGATCCGACACACCGGGAAGCAGTGAATGATGGTTATGGAGGCCAAAATTTGAGTAAGAACTCAAAATCTGAACTCTACGCCCAATGTTGAAATAATTGACCACTGTTGTTCCAAAAAAAAACCCATGGACCTGGCAGATTCACCTGCTGAATGCCAGATATAAATATGTAAAAGACATGTTCATGTAAGCAGTCCATATATTTCAACATTGGGTGTGGAGTTCAGATTTTGGGTTCTTACTCAAATTTTTGGCCTCCATAACCCTCATTCATCACTTCCTGGTGTGTCAGATGCCTGAGTTTCCCAGTTTGTACCGTGGTTTTATCCACCAGTATACAACCACGGCACAAACTGGGAAACTTGGGGATCCAAAATTTTGAGTAAGAACCTAAAATCTGAACTCCACACCCAATGTTGAAATATATGGGTTACTTACATGAACATGTCTTTTCCATATTTATATCTGGTGCTCAGCAGGTGGATCTTCCAGGTCCATGTTTTGTTTGGAATGACAGCGGTCGATTCTTCACCAGTGAATGTTTGCCGAGTCATACCTGCAGCTTTATAAATGGACACCGTAGACAAGGAGCGTTGAACTGGCGGCCCTCCAGCTGTGGCGAAACAAGTCTCTTCATGCCTCTACCTTTTTGGGGGTCGTGCTTGTAACTGTCAATCTGGCAATGCCTGATGGGACTTGTAGTTTGGCAACAGCTGGTGGGCCACCAGTTTAACACCCATGATCTAGACTCTAGATCACGGGTGTCAAACTGGTGGCCCTCCAGCTAGATTCTAGAGTATTGGAAAGGCATCTTATTTACCTGGTCCCTGCTCTCCTGGCAGCCGGCACTCGTCTGAACTTCCCTACACTTCGGCGGTGGACTGTCTTTGGGTCTTCATGTCCAGTGCAGGGTTATGGGCGCTGCATTGTATTTTAATGGCCGCCAATTTGACACCCGTGCCGTAGACTGTACAGTCCCTTTAATGCAATCGTTTTCCATTGAATATCTTTCTCTGTAAACTTTGTAGCAATTTCTTTATCCTTTCTTTTTTTTTCCCCCTAAATGTGAACCGGCTGCCTTGTATTGACGTAAGTAGCGCATTGTAACAAGCTTTTACGTCTAGCGGGTATTGATTTGAGGTTACAGATTGCATGTCAGTCGACTACCTCGCCTTTAAAGAGCAATTTCCATCTCTCCTCCCAGTTCCTGCAGCTGCCTTTTTTTTTTTTTTTTTTTCCCCCGTATTGCCGCCATTTTCCATTTTGTGTACTTGGACATCGTCGTTTGAAGGTGGTGTGATCTATTGGTCCTCGTATGTTGAGTTTCAGTTGTGTTTTATTGGACTTGTACAATCGTGACCCTGATGTTCTCTTGAGGAATCTGTTCCTCTCAAAGGCTCAGTTTCACCCCCTGACCCATTTCTGCTTCTCTTTTTATACTCCCGCACTTCTCCTTTTCTACGCTTTGCTAGCTCCGTGTTGGGTGGTTTCAGAGCTTACGTGGGGTTGAGGTTCCTCTACCATCTTGGGACTTGGATTTGGAAAGGAGCTGCACCATGGGAGGTTGCCACATGTTCTCTAGCATGTACATCTGCTGTGCTGTGAGGAGGTACAAGACTGGCTGTAGGTCAAGCAGAACCTTTGAACTTTGACTAGTAACAGTACAGTATGGGTATTTACCAACATCCTCATTCCAGAGGGACCACGCTTGATATGCCCTTCTGGTCAGTCCTATCCAGATCATGCCTACTCTATGGGTGCTACCAACCCTAAAACCTGTGGGAACCATCAACCATCTTGGGACTTGGATTTGGAAAGGAGCTGCATCATGGGAGGTTGCCACATGTTCTCTAGCATGTAGAAGCACGGGCTATTGCATGGCTTGTGGGAGGACTGGAGATTTGCATAACATGGGCCAGCAAGAACCTCCTTTGGGCCCCTGAAGGTGATAATGGTCTCCTTTTTCTTTTTACCTGCATGCTTTTCTTTGAAGTTTTTGCTGGTGGCCCAGCCAAAGTAAAGAAAAGCATGCAGGTAAAAAAAAGAACCGAGTGCTAAATGGGAGGTGATGCCCTAGAAATGATCCCACAAGGGCTTTTAAAAAAAGGAGACCATTATCGCCTTCAGGGGCCCAAAGGCTCTTGCTGGCCCACGTGACGCAAATCTCCAGTCCTCCCCCACCATGCAATAGCCCATGCTTCTACATACTAGAGAACATGGCAACCTCCCATGATGCAGCTCCTTTCCAAGTCCCAAGATGGTCGATGGTTCCCACATGTTTTTAGGGTTGGTAGCACCCATACAGTAGGCATGATCTGGATAGGACTGCATATCAAGTGTGGTTCAAGACATAACCCCATCTTCTCTGAAGTTTTTGCTGGTGACCCAGCCAAAGTAGAGAAGATGGGGTTATGTCGTCTGCTGTGAGGAGGTACAAGACTCGCTGTAGGTCAAGCAGAACCTTTTGAACGTTGACTAGTAACAGTACAGTATGGGTATTTACCAACATCCTCTTTCCAGAGGGACCACGCTTGATATGCAGTCCTATCCAGATCATGCCTACTCTATGGGTGCTACCAACCCTAAAACCTGTGGGAACCATCGACCATCTTGGGACTTGGATTTGGAAAGGAGCTGCATCATGGGAGGTTGCTACATGTTCTCTAGTATGTAGAAGCACGGGCTATTGCATGGTGGGGGGAGGACTGGAGATCTGCGTCACGTAGGCCAGCAAGAGCCTCCTTTGGGCCCCTGAAGACGGTAATGGTCTCCTTTTTTTTTAAAAAGCCCTTGTGGGCTCATTTCTGGGGCAGCACCTCCCATTTAGCACTCGGTTCTTTTTTTACCTGCATGCTTTTCTTTACTTTGGCTGGGCCACCAGCAAAAACTTGAGGATGGGGTTATGTGCTGTGAGGAGGTACAAGACTTGCTGTAGGTCAAGCAGAACCAGGGCCGGACTGACCATTCGAGCACTCGGGCACTGCCCGAGGGCCCGGGGTCAGTAGGGGGTGCCATGAAATGCCCCTGGTACACTTTTTCTATAGGCTTTTTTTGGGTGTGCTTTGAGTGTGGGCAAGGGCACGGGCCCCATGATCCCCTATTGCCCGGAGGGCCCCATGAGCTGTCAGTCCGCTTCTGTACAGAACCTTTGAACTTTGACTAGTAACAGTACTGTATGGGTATTTACCAACATCCTCATTCCAGAGGGACCATGCTTAATATGCCCTTCTAGTCCTATCCAGATCATGCCTACTCTATGGGTGGTACCAACCGCTTAATATGCCCTTCTAGTCCTATCCAGATCATACCTACTCTATGGGTGGTACCAACCCTAAAACCTGTGGGAACCATCGACTTGCATCCTCTGAGCCAATGGCCTTGAGTTACTGCATGTTTATCAGTTAATTAAATATTGGGCGGGGGAGGTGCTGTGGTTTTTGGCACACAGCGTGGTTGGGACTTGGATGTGGGACTGTCCTGACAAATCTGAGGCGGGTGACATCTATAGTATGTGTCCTGTGGCTCAAACGTTGACTTTGTTTTCTCCTGTGAAGCAGCTCCACCAACATCCAGAAGTTTACCTTGGTACGGCCAATCATGTTTCGCTTTTTACCGGTGTGGTGAGTAAAGGCAATTGGGATTGGTTGCTGAGGGTGACAACACTTGGCGCAATGCTCTTTGCCTTTCAAGTTCAGTATGAAGGCCGTAATGAAGATGGTGGTGTAGGTAGGCCGTAATGAAGATGGTGGTGTAGGTGGGCCGTAATGAAGATGGTGGTGTAGGTGGGCCGTAATGAAGATGGTGGTGTAGGTGGGCCGTAATGAAGATGGTGGTGTAGGTGGGCCGTAATGAAGATGGTGGTGTAGGTGGGCCGTAATGAAGATGGTGGTGTAGGTGGGCCGTAATGAAGATGGTGGTGTAGGTGGGCCGTAATGAAGATGGTGGTGTAGGTGGGCCGTAATGAAGATGGTGGTGTAGGTGGGCCGTAATGAAGATGGTGGTGTAGGTGGGCCGTAATGAAGATGGTGGTGTAGGTGGGCCGTAATGAAGATGGTGGTGTAGGTGGGCCGTAATGAAGATGGTGGTGTAGGTAGAGTTGAGGCCCAGGAAGACTGAACATGGACAAGGAGTCTACAAGCCCTGCCACGCTCTCAGTGGCAGATCTTTCTTTTTAATTGTTAAAGTTCGGTCAGGGTTTTGATGGGTAAAAGAACGGTCATGGGATATTTTTTTTCCACCCCCCCCCCCCCTTTACTTTCTAGCTCCTGGCTTTAATCCTTCACAAGACTCTACAGATGTCAGGAAAATCCTCCGCTTGAAAGTGGAAATTGATCTGATGATCGCAGCTGAAAATGACCTCTTAATCTTCACCTCACATCTCGGGATTATTTTATGCCGAAAACGGAATTTGCTGGCCGCTTCTTTGTGCCGACCTGCAAAATACTGTGTGGTGGTGGGATCAGTGAAGGCTTTGTATGGTTTGAAAGGTCTCAACTCTGATTTGTGGTGGACGATTAGTATTTTTTTTTTTTTTTCTTGATACTTCCAAATTTGTCTTCTGTGGAAAATCTTAAGGGAGCTGGATCTGCTAGAACCCTCCAGCATGCTGTAGCATTTCTGGTCACTAAAGTGAAAAATGCCTAGAAGAACCATGATTTGGGGTCTCTGTAGAGTTGCAAAGATGTTCTGGCCACCAGGAATAAAGGTTTGTTTCTGTCTTTGTCGCAGATGGCTGTCTGAACATAGACATGTTGAGATTTGGCCAAAATATCTATAGTCGACCATAAACGGTTCTATTTCAGGCCACTTGGGTTCCTCCACACCAAACTGATCTTTGTGCAGCTGGTTTTGTACCCAGTGGCAGTCAGTCTGGAACAGAAAAGGGTGCGCAGTAGGGTTGAGTTCGGTGCTCTGTGCAGGACACCCAAGCTCCTCCTTTACCTCAAACCTACTGGGCACCTCTGGGAAGAATTGGAATGCCGATTTGTGAGCCAGGCCTTCTAGCAAAGGTGTTCCGTAGAGTTAAGGGCAGGTGCAAATGTTGGATGAGAAGATCTCACTCCTACTTTTTGGAAGACCTTTAGTATAAGATCGGGGTTTTGTGTAGGACACAAGTTCCTCCATAACCAGCATGGTTTCCTACTATGGACAGACCTTTTTCTACATCCACTGGCCAGTCCAGCCCCCCTAAAGTTTTTTTTAAGGACAGTGAACTGGCCCTTTGTTCCAAAAGTTTGGAGACCCCTTATTAAAAATTCCCAGAACATGGCCTATTGGGGGTACCTTAGGAAACTACTGGCCTACTTGATGGATGCACTCTCTAGTTTCAACCGTAAGCACCTGATCTCCAAACAATGGACGTATTTTGGGTTCCCAATCTTTGAGCTCTCCGGCATGCCATACGCCTGGCCGGCATTGCCATGTTTAGCTACGAGACATGCCAAGCATGGAACGATCCAGCGCTCTCCGTTGTTGCCGCGCACACCGAGGTATAACTAATTGAATCTGTGCCATTCTTTGGTTTATTTTTGATGATGACTTCTTCTCCGACGTTCCTTCTCTACACTTTGGTATGGACAATTTCATCTCCAAAGAACGTTGACAGCCATTAGAAGTGGTCTCCTACCATGACCAATCTCTTCTGCCGGGGGGATCACTCTACTTGAGAAGAACCTTCGAGCTGCGTGCTTTTTGTTTGGAAGTTTTTTTGTGAGCCTTACACTCGCAAAACAAATGCGCCAATGTTTCTGTAGGATCTTCCCGTGTTTTTTTTCTTTTTCTTCTCGTAGACTGATGACAGTTTTTTTTTTTTTTTCTAAGATGTCTGAGTGCCGATTTACATTACTAAGCCTTTCCATGCCCACACACACATTCAGGCTTTTGTACACGCTTTAATTGATTTATTGGCTTGTAACTTTTTTTTTTTCTCTCTCTCGAAATAATTACCCTGATTCATTGCGTAAGTAGGATGTGATCTTCGGTGGTGAGACAGAAATGTAACATCTCAATGTGTGCACACCTAATTACGTCAGTGTTTTGAGTTCTGTGGCATCCATGCTTAGTCTCGGCTCGCACATGGTTTCATCACTCGTTGCTCATTATTTACCCGCGCCTGACACTCAGACGCTGGAGAATACGGAATCGGTTGCATCAGGTTGGTGCATTCCAGGGCTGGAGACAAATCTTGGAGCGGACCTACTGGATAGGCTCCTCAATTGCCAAGGGAACATGGAGTCTTTTCTGTTTGACGCTTTTTGTTCCTGGCCTGCTGTTGGCCAATGCCTGATGGGTTTTCCATTTTTCCTGTTTTGACGTAAGAGGACAAATGTTCCACTGACCTGGTCTGTTCAAACTGAGATCATAATGAATGAAAGATACGGAAGTAGAGGTTGCCTTCAATGTAAAGATCTAGCCAATAGTTTTGGTGGACACTTGACCTTCACACTTGCCTATATAACAAGATGTATGTGGGCTCCTCTCCACATGACTGCGTCCAGGTGTCTCTGTTGATTTAGCCAATAGTTTGGTTATATAGGTAGGTGTGAAGGTCAAGTGTCCATCAGACGTATGTGGGTTCCTCTCCACATCACTGAATCCAGGTGTCTCTGGTGATCTAGCCTATAGTTTGATGGACACTTGACCTTCACACCTACCTATATAACCAAACTATAGGCTAGATCACCAGAGACACCTGGACTTGGTCATGTGGAGAGGAGCCCACATAGGTCTGGTTATATAGGTAGGTGTGAAGGTCAAGTGTCCATCAGAGGTATGTGGGCTCCTCTCCACATGACTGCATCCAGGTGTCTCTGGTGATCTAGCCAATAGTTTGATGGACACTTGACCTTCACACCTACCTATATAACCAAACTATTGGCTAGATCACCAGAGACACCTGGACTCAGTCATGTGGAGAGGAGCCCACATACGTCTGATGGACACTTGATCTTCACACCTACCTATATAACCAGACCTATGTGGGTTCCCCTCCACATGACTGAGTCCAGGTGTCTCTGGTGATCTAGCCAATAGTTTGGTTATATAGGTAGGTGTGAAGGTTAAGTGTCCATCAAACTATTGACTAGATCACCAGAGACACCTGGACACAGTCATGTGGAGAGGAGCCCACATACATCGGGTTATATAGGTAGGTGTGAAGGTCAAGTGTCCACCAAACTATTGGCTAGATCTTAACATTGAAGGCAACCCCTACACAGCCCAGGTCAGTGAAACATTTGTCCTCTTACGTCAAAACAGGACAAAAATAAAAACCTAAAAGAGGACAAATGTTTCACTGACCTGGGCTGTTCAAACTGAGATCATAATGAATGAAAGATACGGAAGTAGAGGTTGCCTTCAGTGTAAAGATCTAGCCAATAGTCTGGTCACTTGACCTTCACACCTACCTATATAACCAGATGTATGTGGGTAGACAGCTATGTTCTTCCAATCTTGTGGTAACAGTTTGAAGACCCTTTCCTGTTCCACCATGACTGTGTACAAAGCCGGCTCCATAAAGACATAATTTGACCAGTTTGGCGTGGAGGAACTCGAGTGTTATGCACAGAGCCCTGGCCTCAACCCTACTGAACACCTTTGGGATAATTTTTACCAGTTGGGATGAATTGGAACACCAGCTGAAGACTTGGATAAACCACTTGGTCTATACCATCACTGTTTCTACCTTACTGAACACCCGACTGTGAGCGAGGTCTTCTCAGCCAACATCTCTACCTACCTCCAAACCTACTGAACACCTTTTGGGATAAGACCTCATCCCAAAGGTGTTCCATAGGATTGAGGTCATGCTGGAACTCTGGTGTCCTGCACAGAGCCCTGGCCTCAACCCTACTCAACACCTCTGGGATAATTTTGACCAGTTTGGTGTGCAGGAACTAGAGTGTCCTGCACAGAGCCCTGGCCTCAACACTACTGAACACCTTTTTGGGATGAATTTGGAACACCAGCTGAAGACTCGGATGAACCACTTGGTCTTCTACCATCACTGTGTTTCTACCCTACTGAACACCCAACTGTGAGCCAGTTCTTCTCAGCCAACTTAACTACCTACCTCCAAACCTACTGAACACCTTTTGTGATAAGACCTCATCCCAAAGGTGTTCCGTAGGATTGAGGTCATGGAGGGACTCTGTCCTGGAGCCCTGGCTTCAACTCTACTGAACCCCTTCGGGATAAATTGGAACACCAGTGGTGAGCCAGTTCTTCTCCAACATCAGGACCTAACCTCAGAAATGGGCGAACACCCTCTTCCCATGCAAGTGGAAGATGTTCTAGCCACAAAGGGGGCAACTCCAAATTACCAGCCATGGTCCTGGTTTTGGAATGGCATAACCAACAAGCTCCTACAGGTGTCCAGCCTGTGAATAGCTGCTGTGGTTATATTTTAAATTCTCTTGTAAAAGTCAACCCAGGCTCCGCCCCTCTTCCTACCTCTTAAGCACAGTCAGTTGGAAGCGATTGATGGGTTCAGTTTGGTTAGTTGTCATCACTGAAATATTTAACTAGGTTAATGCAAACCGAACCTTTCCGATGGTGCTGAACATTTGTTACCGTCTCTCATTTGGTGGAAATAGCCCGGTGTGTCCTCGTGGTCGACTGTAGATTGGGCAAGGATTACATTTTTATTCCTTTTTTTGAAAAGGGTGGCCTTTTGGGGCCTCTTCCGGTTTTGGGCCTTTTGGGGCCTCTTCCGGTTTTGGGCCTTTTGGGGCCTCTTCCGGTTTTGGGCCTTTTGGGGGCCTCTTCCGGTTTTGGGCCTTTTGGGGGCCTCTTCCGGTTTTGGGCCTTTTGGGGGCCTCTTCCGGTTTTGGGCCTTTTGGGGGGCCTCTTCCGGTTTTGGGCCTTTTGGGGGGCCTCTTCCGGTTTTGGGCCTTTTGGGGGGCCTCTTCCGCTTTTGGGCCTTTTGGGGGGCCTCTTCCGCTTTTGGGCCTTTTGGGGGGCCTCTTCCGCTTTTGGGCCTTTTGGGGGGCCTCTTCCGCTTTTGGGCCTTTTGGGGGGCCTCTTCCGCTTTTGGGCCTTTTGGGGGGCCTCTTCCGCTTTTGGGCCTTTTGGGGGGCCTCTTCCGCTTTTGGGCCTTTTGGGGGGCCTCTTCCGCTTTTGGGCCTTTTGGGGGGCCTCTTCCGCTTTTGGGCCTTTTGGGGGGCCTCTTCCGCTTTTGGGCCTTTTGGGGGGCCTCTTCCGCTTTTGGGCCTTTTGGGGGGCCTCTTCCGCTTTTGGGCCTTTTGGGGGGCCTCTCTCGATTTTTGGGGCCTCTCTCGATTTTTGGGCCTTTGGGGCCTCTCCCCATGTATCGGAGTAGGTTTTAGGTGCCCGGTATGTCGGGTCTTGCAGAAGCCGTGCCGTTCATCAGTCTGTTGTGGCTCAGGATTGATTGTCGGTTAAGAGCGAGAAGTGCGTCTCGGAAGTCTCGGAGCTCATGCCAACACACGACAGGAAAAGGGACTGGAACCCGCCCTTGTGTTCCAAGTAGCAGCACAGGATGGGAGGAAATGAACGGGAAGAGCCATTGGAACAATGGACTTCACATTCAGATCATGAAGTCCTCGTTCTGACCCCCGTCCATGCCGAGCGGTCTACGGGCGATCCGTATGGAAATACGGGAATTCGTACAATTTCACATTTATTTCCACAATACATTATAAACTTTTTTTTTTTTTTTACTTAAGATTTAATTTAAAAAAAATGTATTTAATGCCAATGACTATATTCAGTTTGAGGGCACCTAAAATACGTGTTTTGGGCAGCGTACGTTTGGGTATAGCAGATTTTTTTGCAGCCATTATGGTGCATTGGCAGCCCATTTATAACGAATGGACGTCCGTAATGCAACCCGGGTTAGTACATTCCTTAACGCACCGCAATGGAGGACTTCCCAATGGACGACTTTTATTTTTGTTTTTTTAAATAAAAATAATTTACATTTTTTTTTTATATAATATAAACAAATTGATTACAATATAGAGAAATAATAATAAAATATAATCAAATATATAATTAAAAAAATTAATATAAAAATGTATATTTTTTTTGTTTGTTTTTTTGGTGTGTATTGTGTGGTGGTTTTTTTTTTTTTCTTTTTTTTTTTTTTTTTTTTTTTCTTGTTTAGTGGTTTTTGTGGTTTTTGTGTGTGGTTTTGTTTTTTTTTTCTTTTGATTACAGTCCGGCTCTGAGCAGAAAAGTGTAATTTTATAATAAAATAATCCCATTAGTAACTTATGCAGCAGGAGCTGATCTGTGTCAGACATTTGTGAAGTTTTTTTTTTTTTTTTTTGGTGTGGGTTTTTTTTTTTGGGTGATTTTTTTATTTTTTTTTATGGTGTGCATTTTTTGTTGTGGGGTTTTTTTTTTAGTGTGGGGTTTTTTTATTTTCATTTTTTTTGTTGGGTGATTTTTTTGTGTTTTTGCGTTTTTTTTCTTTTTTTTTTTTCTTTGTTTTTTTTTTTCTTTGTTTTTTTTTTTCTTTGTTTTTTTTTTTGTGAGTTTTGCGTTTTTCTTTTGTTTGTGTTTGTTTTTGCGTTTTTGTCTTTTTTTTTTTTTTTTTCCCGCTCAGAGCCGGATTGTTATCAAAAGAAAAAACAAAGCCACACAACACAAAAAACCACAAAACACAATTTTGTGGTTTTTTTGTGTTGTGTGGCTTTGTTTTGTTTTTCTTTTGATTACAATCCGGCTCTGAGTGGAAAAGTGTAGTTTATAATAAAATAAACCCATTAGTAACTCGTGCAGCAGGGGCTGATCTGTGTCAGACATTTGTGAACACTGCCAAAAAAAAAAAAAAAAAAATGCACATGCACCAGGCCCTGGGGGTTAATTTTTTTTTTTCTCGTTTTTTTTTTTCTTTTACCTTTTACAATACAGAACTCCGAACAAAACATCTGCTTATAGTAAATCCAGCTCTTCAGGGGAAAAGTGTAATTTATAATATAGATCCATTGGTAACTCGTGCAGCAGGGGCTGATCTGCGTTGGACATTTGTGAACACTGCAAAAAAAAAAATGCACATGCGCCAGGCCCTGGGGTTAATTTTTTTTTTATTTTTTTTTGTGATTTTTTTTTTTGTGTTTTTTTTTTTTTTGTATTTTTCTTGTGGTTTTTTTTTTTTTTTGCGTTTTTTCTTGTGTTTTGTGTTTTGTGGTTTTTTTTGTGCTGTGTGGCTTTGTTTTTTATTCTTTTGATTACAATCCGGCTCTGAGCGGGAAAGTGTAATTTATAATAAAATAGATCCATTGGTAACTCGTGCAGCAGGGGCTGATCTGTGTCAGACATTTGTGAACACTGCCAAAAAAAAAAATTCACAGGCACTGTGGTTAATTTTTTTTTTTTTTTCTTTTACAATACAGAACTCCAAACAAATAATCTGTTTTATAGTAAATCTGGCTCTGAGCGGAATTTATAATTAAACCCATTAGTAACTCGTGCAACGGGCTGATCTGTTTGTGTTTTTTTTTTTTTTTTTCTCCATTACAATCCGGCTCTGAGCGGAAACGTGTAATTTATAATAAGATAAACCCATTGGTAACTCATGCAGCAGGGGCTGATCTGTGTCTGACATTTGTGAACACAGCCAAAAAAAAAAAAATGCACATGCTCCAGGCACTGGGGTTATTTATTTTTCTTTTACAATACAGAATTCTGAACAAAACATCTGTTTTATAGTAAATCCGGCTCTGAGGGGAAAAGTGTCATTTATAATTAAACCCATTGGTCACTTGTGCAGCAGGGGCTGATCTGTGTCAGACATTTGTGAACACCGCCAAAAAAAAAAAATGCACATGCACCAGGCATTGGGGTTAATTTGTTTTCTTTCTTTTACAATACAGAACTCTGAACAAAACATCTGTTTATAGTAAATCCGGCTCTAAGGGGAAAAGTGTAATTTGTAATAAAATAAACCCATTGGTAACTCATGGAACAGGGGCTGATCTGTGTCGGACATTTTGTGAACACCGCCAAAAAAAAAAAATTCACATGCACCACGCACTGGGGTTAATTTTTTTTTTTTTTTTTTTTCTTTTTACAATACAGAACTGCGAACAAAACATCTGCTTGTAGTAAATCCGGCTCTTGAGGGGAAAAGTTCTATTTCTAATAAAATAAACGCATTGGTAACTCATGCAACAGGGGCTGATCTGTGTTTTTTTTCCCCATCGTGTGATTTTTTTTTTTTTTAATTTTGTTTTTTTTTTGTTTTGTTTTTTTTTTTGTTTTTTTTGTTTTTTTTTTTTTTATTTTGTGTTTTTTTTTTTTTTGTTTTTTGTTTTTTTTTCCTTTTTGATTACAATCTGGCTCTGAGCGGAAACGTGTAATTTTTATAAGATAAACCCATTGGTAACTGGTGCAGCAGGGGCTGATCTGTGTCGGACATTTGTGAACACAGCCAAAATAAAAAAAAAAATGCGCATGCTCCAGGCACTGGGGTTATTTATTTTTCTTTTACAATACAGAATTCCAAACAAATCATCTGTTTTTATAGTAAATCCGACTCTGAGGGGGAAAAGTGTCATTTATAATTAAATAAACCCATTGGTCACTCATGCAGCAGGGGCTGATCTGCGTCAGACATTTTGTGAACACCGCCAAAAAAAAAAAAAAAAAAAATTCACATGCTCCAGGCACTGGGGTAATTTATTTTTCTTTTACAATACAGCATTCTGAACAAAACATCTGTTTTATAGTAAATCCGGCTCTAAGGGGAAAAGTGTAATTTTGTAATAAAATAAACCCATTGGTAACTCGTGCAGCAGGGGCTGATCTGTGTTGGACATTTTGTGAACACCGCCAAAAAAAAAAAAAAAAAAAAAAAAAAACTCACATGCACCAGGCACTGGTGCATGTGAATTTTTTTTTTTTTTTTTTTACAATACTGAACTCCCAACAAAACATCTGCTTGTAGTAAATCGTCTTTTGAGGGGAAAAGTTCTATTTCTAATAAAATAAACCCATTGGTAACTCATGCAACAGGGGCTGATCTGTGTTTTTTTTTTTTTTTTTTTCCCCCCCATCGTGTGATTTTTTATTTTTATTTTTATTTTTTTTTTTTTATTTTTTTTTGTTTTGTGTTTTTTTTTCCTTTTGGGTTTGGGACCGGGGGGGGGAGTTTGGGTTGAAGGGGGTTTGGGACCGGGGGGGGGAGTTTGAGTTGAAGGGGGTTTGGGACCGGGGGGGGAGTTTGGGTTGAAGGGATGTTCAGGGTTGGGGGACTTTAGTCAAAGCTGGTCTGGGCTTATGAAGATTTGGTTGAAGGAGTCCATGATTCAGGGAGTTTGGGTTGAAGGGGGGTTCGGGACTGGGGCGTTGGGTTGAAGGGGGGTTCGGGACTGGGGCGTTGGGTTGAAATGGATCTGGCCTTATAAAGATTGGGTTGTAGGAGTCCATGATTGGGGGAGTTTGGGTTGTAGGGGGTTCAGGATTGGGGATTTGGATTGAAGTGGGTCTGGGGTTGCCGGATTGGATTGAAGCGGGTCCGGGTGCAGGGGGAATCTGGTTGGGGGATTGGGTTGGTCTGGGTTTTGGGGCTTTGGTGGAAGCATGTCCGGGGTTGGGAGGGATTGGGCTGAAGAGTCTGGTGTTGCGCGATTGGGCTGAAGCGGGTTCAGGTGCAGGGGGAATCAGTATTGGGGGGGAATGGGCTGGGTTTCGGGGCTTTGGTGGAACCATGTCCAGGGTTTGGGGATTGGGCTGAAGCGGGTTCAAGTGCAGGGGGAATCGGTATTGGGGGGGATTGGGTTGGGTTTCGGGGCTTTGGTGGAACCATGTTGGGGGATTGGGCTGAAGTGGGTTCAGGTGCAGGGGGAATCGGTATTGGGGGGATTGGGTTTCGGGGCTTTGGTGGAACCATGTCCGGGGTTGGGGGATTGGGCTGAAGCGGGTTCAGGTGCGGGGGGGAATCGGTATTGGGGGGGGGGGGGGGATTGGGTTTTGGTGGAACCATGTCCGGGGTTGAGGGATTGGGTTGGGTTTCGGGGCTTTGGTGGAACCATGTCCGGGGTTGAGGGATTGGGTTGGGTTTCGGGGCTTTGGTGGAACCATGTCCGGGGTTGGGGGATTGGGCTGAAGCGGGTTCAGGTGCGGGGGGGAATCGGTATTGGGGGGGGATTGGGTTTTGGTGGCACCATGTCCAGGGTTGGGGTCTTCAGTTTCCGCAGGTCTATGTATATTCTTGTCCACCAGAGGGGGCCGGCTTGGCTCTCCCTCCATTGCTGTGCAGCTCCTCGTTCCTCCCCCCTCCATCATACACATCATTAGGATCTCCTCCTGTGCCGGAGCCATTTGTCTTGTTGTAACGCGGCATCCAGGCCTGGGAGAGGATCCAGGGAAGTGACAACGTGTTGGGATGGTGTTACAGACGGGCCGCTTTCATGTTCCCTAATGGACTGGCTCTGTCTGTTAGACTCATTACTGCCCCTCCCCCCTCCACGCTCCGCTCTTCCATCCCTCTCATTTGCTTCTTTTGAATTTCTTGAACCTCGCCTCTCCAAGGTTTTTATGACCCTTCATTTTATTTTTCATTGAACCTCGTCTCGGACTTTGGAAACCTCTTTTATTTCGATTGGGCCGAGCGCGGGGTTTGGAGGTCTGTAGACTGAGTCGCCCGTGGGAGAACAGGCCTACCAAGGGTTCTTTTTAAGGGGGGCTTTACCTGTAGACTCAAAGCTACGAACCCTGGCCCCAGGAATCTCCACCCAACCAACTCTGCCCCTAGGAATCTCCACCCAACCCCGGGCCCGTAGGAATCTCCACCCAACCCCGGGCCCGTAGGAATCTCCACCCGACCCCGGGCCCGTAGGAATCTCCACCCAACCGGGCCCGTAGGAATCTCCACCCAACCGGGCCCGTAGGAATCTCCACCCAACCGGGCCCGTAGGAATCTCCACCCATCCGGGCCCGGCCCGTAGGAATCTCCACCCAACCGGCCTCCCTCGGTGTTGCAAGAATTAAATGCTCATTGTGTCCATAGGGGGCCGGACAAAGGAAAATACTTTCCATGATCCAGCAAGCTCCTCCCATCTCCAAGCCGCTAACAGCTACAGTCACACTCCATGTCCGATGCGGGGGTCAGTATCCCTGTATTCAAGGCTCTGTCCAGACTGGACCTTCATGGGGTGGAGGAGACCACCAGAGCCAGCCACAGAGGGGGGTATAAGGCAAGTAATGGACATTTTGCCCTCTATTTAACCAATGGAGGGGGTGGGCCTTGGCGGCCCGTGCCCCTGGCCTTGGCGGCCCGTGCCCCTGGCCTTGGCGGCCCGTGCCCCTGGCCTTGGCGGCCCGTGCCCCTGGCCTTGGCGGCCCGTGCCCCTGGCCTTGGCGGCCCGTGCCCCTGGCCTTGGCGGCCCGTGCCCCTGGCCTTGGCGGCCCGTGCCCCTGGCCTTGGCGGCCCGTGCCCCTGGCCTTGGCGGCCCGTGCCCCTGGCCTTGGCGGCCCGTGCCCCTGGCCTTGGCGGCCCGTGCCCCTGGCCTTGGCGGCCCGTGCCCCTGGCCTTGGCGGCCCGTGCCCCTGGCCTTGGCGGCCCGTGCCCCTGGCCTTGGCGGCCCGTGCCCCTGGCCTTGGCCTTCACTGCAAGGGTTGGGCTTTAAGTCTTGAAATCTCTTGTTGGCGATCACATGACCGCCTTATCCGTACCTCCTATGCAAAACGCCTGATGCCGATGACATCATGAATGGGGCGGTGTCATAGAATTTTTGAACCTAGGGATGTATCTCAAAAAAATGCATAGCTGATGGTCCAATAAAAAATTTTGTGTGCGAAATCAAAGGTTCTCCAGCTACACCCTCTGCCATTTTGAACGTGACTGTGGAAAATACCTTATTGGGGCCACTAGGTGGTGCAGAGCGGCCTACTTATTTCCTAGGATAGCTGGCGCCATCTAATGGCAATAAGGTGGTATCTTCTGCATTCACACCTTCGAATTTGCTGGCATAGCAAGAGAACATTCGATTTTTGCCCAGAAATTTGCGTGTGGTTTTTATCTACGTAGACGTGAAAGCATGCCTTGAGTTGCGCTTTGGGGGTCACCGCGCCTCCATTTTTTTTGTAACCGCCATCAATGATTTATAACCAAGAAATGAAAGACGAACCCTGAAGCTGGTGCGGTTCTGCAGCGTTCGGGTCGATGTGCTCCAACAAAGCCCTGCTCTCTTGGTGGACCTTTTTTATTTGAAGGTCCTCAGCCCATATATTGGGTCCCTCACCTGCCAATACCATTTTTTTCCCTCCTTTAGGGGTGAGGTCTCCATCTTGGCTTGGAGCACATCGATTGTTCAATTGGCCGTAAATCACGTGTGTTTGGCGTTGTTTTTTTATCTTCAGCCCCCCCCCCCCCAGCTGTCTCCTCGGTACATGTTTGGCCTTGCTTGGCCGTCCAGTTATGAAGGAAGTCTCCCTCTGGGTATGGGAGTGTTTGGTCTTCCCAGGATCCTTTTCTTGGCTTCCTTTTATGTGTCTGGTAATCTATCCCAGCTGGGCTGCCGTGTGGAATCCGGCCTGCTGAGCCTCCCGCTCTCCTTTTTTCTCACTTTTGCCTCCATTTCTTTGTTCCTCCCCTCGCCATTGCTTGACTCTCGACAGCTGAGGGAGTTGTGCGGGAGAGGAGGGGGACGGTGTGTAACTGAGCACCCAAAGTCAACTTTTTTTTTTTTTTTTCCTCCAGCTTGCTGTCCGGAGGTTGTAGAGGCATTTGCGGCGCTGGGGACTCCGGGATCTATACTATTGATTAGCACTGATTGGCCTGGGTGTCTACATGGTTGACCTCTGGTTATGGAGCACATTTTGAAGAGAATGGACATCCAGGTGGGTCCTACATGTGGTGCTGGGGGCTCCGGGATCTATATTATTGATTAGCACTGATTGCCTGGATGTCTACATGGTTGACCTTTCTGGTTCTCGGTCAAATTTTGGAGAGAATGGACACCCAGGTGGGACCCACATGCGGTGCTGGGGACTCTGGGATCTATATTATTGATTAGCACTGATTGACCGAGAACCAGAAAGGTCAACCATGTAGACCCCCAGGCCAATCAATATAGATCCCGGAGTCCCCAGCGCCACACATGGGTCCCACCTGGGTGTCCATTCTCTTCAAAATATGATAGATAACCAGAGGTCAACCATGTAGACATCATGCCAATCAGTTCTATTTTGAAGAGAATGGACACCCTGGTGGGACCCATGTGCGGCGCTGGGGACTCCGGGATCTATATTGATTGGCCTGGGTGTCTACATGGTTGACCTTTCTAGTTCTCAGTCAAATTTTGGAGAGAATGGACACCCAGGTGGGACCCGTGTGCAGCGCTGGGGACGCCAGGATCTATATTATTGATTAGCACTGATTGCCTGGGTGTCTACATAGTTGACCTCCTGGTTATGGAGCACATTTTGAAGAGAATGGACACCCAGGTGGGACCCACATGTGGTGCTGAGGACTCTGGGATCTATATTGATTGGCATGGGTGTCTACATGGTTGACCTCTCTAGTTCTCAGTCAAATTTTAGAGAGCATGGACACCCAGGTGGCACCCATGTGCGGTGCTGGGGACTCCGGGATCTATATTGATTGGCCTGGGTGTCTACATGGTTGACCTCTGGTTATGGAGCACATTTTGAAGAGAATGGACACCCAGGTGGGACCCATGTGCGGCGCTGGGGACTCCGGGATCTATAGTATTAGCACTGATTGGCATGGGTGTCTACATGGTTGACCTTTCTGGTTCTCGGTCAAATTTTGGAGAGAATGCACACCCCGGTGGGACCCACGTGCGGCGCTGGGGACTCCGGGATCTATATTGATTGGCATGGATGTCTACATGGTTGACCTTTCTGGTTCTCTGTCAAATTTTGGAGAGAATGGACACCCAGGTGGGACCCGTGTGCGGCGCTGGGGACTCCGGGATCTATATTATTGATTAGCACTGATCGAGAACCAGAAAGGTCAACCATGTAGACACCCAGGCAATCAGTGCTAATCAATAATATAGATCCCGGAGTCCCCAGCACCGCACACAGGTCCCACCTGGGTGTCCATTCTCTCCAAAATTTGACCGAGAACCAGAAACGTCAACCATGTAGACACCCAGGCAAATTTTGGAGAGAATGGACACCCAGGTGGGACCCACATGCGGCGCTGGGGACTCCGGGATCTATATTGATTAGCACTGATTGGCATGGGTGTCTACATGGTTGACCTCTCTGGTTCTCGGTCAAATTTTGGAGAGAATGGACACCCAGGTGTGACCCGTGTGTGGCGCTGGGGACTCTGGGATCTATATTATTGATTAGCACTGATTGCCTGGGTGTCTACATGGTTGACCTCTCTGGTTCTTGGTCAAGTTTTGGAGAGAATGGACACCCAGGTTGGACCCATGTGCGGTGCTGGGGACTCCGGGATCTATATTGATTAGCACTGATTGACCAAGAACCAGAAAGGTCAACCATGTAGACACCCAGGCAATCAATGCTAATCAATAATATAGATCCCAGAGTCCTCAGCACCACACACTGGTCCCACCTGGATGTCCATTCTCTCCAAAATTTGACAGAACCAGAAAGGTCAACCATGTAGACACCCAGACAAATTTTGGAGAGAATGGACACCCAGGTGCGACCCGTGTGCGGTGCTGAGGACTCTGGGATCTATATTGATTGGCATGGGTGTCTACATGGTTGACCTCTCTAGTTCTCAGTCAAATTTTAGAGAGCATGGACACCCAGGTGGCATCCGTGTGCGGTGCTGGGGACTCCGGGATCTATATTGATTGGCCTGGGTGTCTACATGGTTGACCTCTGGTTATGGAGCACATTTTGAAGAGAATGGACACCCAGGTGGGACCCATGTGCGGCGCTGGGGACTCCGGGATTTATATTGATTAGCACTGATTGGCATGGTTGTCTACATGGTTGACCTTTCTGGTTCTCGGTCAAATTTTGGAGAGAATGCACACCCCGGTGGGACCCACGTGCGGCGCTGGGGACTCCGGGATCTATATTGATTGGCATGGATGTCTACATGGTTGACCTTTCTGGTTCTCTGTCAAATTTTGGAGAGAATGGACACCCAGGTGGGACCCGTGTGCGGCGCTGGGGACTCCGGGATCTATATTATTGATTAGCACTGATCGAGAACCAGAAAGGTCAACCATGTAGACACCCAGGCAATCAGTGCTAATCAATAATATAGATCCCGGAGTCCCCAGCACCGCACACAGGTCCCACCTGGATGTCCATTCTCTCCAAAATTTGACAGAACCAGAAAGGTCAACCATGTAGAAACCCAGGCAAATTTTGGAGACAATGAACACCCTGGTGGGACCCATGTGTGGCGCTGGGGACTCCGGGATCTATATTGATTGGCATGGGTGTCTACATGGTTGACCTCTCTGGTTATCGGTCAAATTGTGGAGAGAATGGACACCCCGGTGGGACCCACGTGTGGCGCTGGGGACTCCAGGATCTATATTGATTGGCCTGGGTGTCTACATAGTTGACCTCTGGTTATCGGTCACATTTTGAAGAGAATGGACACCCCGGTGGGACCCACATGTGGTGCTGGGGACTACAGGATCTATATTGATTAGCACTGATTGGCCTGGGTGTCTACATAGTTGACCTCTCTGGTTATCGGTCACATTTTGGAGAGAGTGGACACCCAGGTGGGACCTGGCTAGGGGGACTTTTTTTTTTTTAATGGAGAATCGAGTTCATAAGTTAGGGAAACAAGGAGGGGGTTGTAAATGTCGTAATGGGGAAGGGCCCCGGCCTCCATAAATGAGATCACCTTGTTGGCTTTGGGATTAGGTCAGTTAGTTTTAGAGCGTGAATCATAGACTGACCAAAGTCCATAACTGCTTTTGAGAGGCATTTCATATTGTTAGAGAACTTAACTCCCTACCATCCCCCCTACCCACACCGCAGGTTCAGGAGGCCATAGGATACTCTCTGGGGCATGCATCATACCATCAAGGAGGTTGGCCATCTACTTGTTTGCAGCTGATTACGTTGACACATTCACACCATCACAAGGCAACTTCCTGACCCCCCCCCAGAGATGGCCAACCCCTACTAAAAGTCCCATGTGATGCATGTGCATCACCACAAGGCCACTGTCGGGCCCCTCAGACAGCCAACCCCTCTGGTGCCCTCAGAATAAGATGGCCACATGGGGCTGGGGTGCTGCAGGGAAGAGGTGAATTCATAAAGGATGTTGGTGGGTCACCAGGTTTGCAAGTATGCTTTAGGGCAGGGGTGGACAACCTGCGGCCTTCCAACTGCTACAGAACGAAAAGTTCCACATGACTCGTGCACATCACCACAAGGCCACTGTCCGACCCCTCAGACGGCCGACCCCTCTGGTGCCCTCAGAATCAGATGGCCACATGGGGCTGGGAGTGCTGCAGGGAAGAGCTGGATCCATAAGGAATGTCGCTGGGTCACCAGACTTGCAAGTATGCTTTAGGGCAGGGGTGGACAACCTGCAGCCATCCAGCTGTTGAGGAACTACATGTCCTATGAGGTACCACAAGATTAGCTGTTACAACCATGAATCCCAGAGGGATGATGGGACTTGTAGTTCTGTAGCAGCTGTAAGGCCACAGGTTGACCACCTCTGCCATAAAGCCATACTCGCAAGCCTAGTGACCCAGCAACATTCCTTACGGATCTGCCTCTTCCCTACAGCACTCCTGGCCCCATGCGGACATCTTATTCTGGGGTCACCAGTTGGGTTGGCTCTCTGCCCGGTTGGGCAGTGGCATTGTTGTGATGCGCATGCGCCAACATGAGCGAGGTAGCTGCAAAAATGAGGAGTAGGCGGCCAGCCCTCCTTGATGGCGCAAAGCATGGCTCATGGAGTACCTTATGGCCTCCTGAACCCATGGAATGGGCATCAAAGGAGGCTACAGGCACAGTAATGTCATCCTGGTCCAAGCCATTAATAAGGAAGTGCAGGGAGGCCGGCCCCCCCCAAAACGTCTTTTCGACCCAACCCCTGCCCCCCAAAAGAAAATTATGAGGGCAGCAGGAGGAAGATTAGTAGATTAAAGTAGACCTAATCCCTATTAAGGCCTGGTGCACACGTCGGGGGTTCGAGCTGCCCATTCCCTTCAATGGGCTGCCCCCACTGAGGATCGTGGGGATAGATATACGTTTTTTTAAAATCTGCCCTGAACCCCATGGTGTTGCGCCACCACGTGGTTCGGCATGCGCGAAAGTGCGTTGCGGTTGCCTGTGCATGGAGGAGTCAAAGTGCAGCACGTTTTTCCGCATGTTGGGGGAGCACGAGTTCCCTACAGATGTGAACCTAGTCCAAGTTCTGCACGCAGGTTTAACGTGCCATTGTTCCCTGGTGATCCTGCCATGAAGGTCCCTCAGGGACTTCCTGTGATAGGCTGACAACACTCCAGTCCTGTCTCCCAGTTGTGCTCCTGTGTTGTCACCGGTCACATGGGTGGTGGAGGCTACAAGTGGCCGGTTCAACAGACCTTGCACGGGCATGGTCCCATCAAGGAAACCCAAATGTTCCAAAGACACCGGAGGAGCTTCCGGCAAGGCAGTGACAGGAAGTTCATGTTGCTTGGGTGCAGGTTCTAGCTTTGCTTTTTTTTTTTCTTCTTTTGGAAAATCCAGTCACATTGTGTATACACACATTAAACTGTGTTGTGTCATTGGCATTCTGAAGCGTCAGTCCACCCATAACTCACATTTCAGGTTCGGCTTGTTGAATCAGCTTCTCGCATCTTGGAGACGGCGGGTGGTGAGGCCCTTGCTCCAGAGTTCCGGCTCCTTCCTTTTCTGTTCCATGGAGGTCTCTCTCTCACTTAGTCGAGCAGCCTAGGAGTTTGAATTCATAGTTTCTCCGTATTGTAAACCAGGGGTCTCCATACTGCAGCCTGGGGGCCAAATGCGGCCCTTTGCTTGCCTTTTATCTGGCCCCTGGGGCTCTCTTCCTCCTCATGAGACCCTATTCTGCCAACTGATATCGACAGTTGAGCGCGACTTCTCCCAATGATACAACGGGGCACGGTTCCTGCCCCCTAAAACCAACTGTGGTGACCTCTAATCTCCTTGAAGCCAGGAAAACTTTCGTTCCGTCTGGCCCCCTAAAATCTAAAGGCCCTTTTTTGTTTAGAACACGGGTGTCAAACTGGTGGCCCTCCAGCTGTTGCCCAACTGCAAGTCCCATGAGGCATTGCAAGGTTGACGAGCACGACTCCCAAAGGCATGATGGGACAGGAAAGGGAGAAACCCTCCCGTGTAGTGGGGCTGCCCCTGCGTTGCGAGGGTTAAACGGTCAATTACATCTAGATCAGGGGTGTCAAACTGGTGGCCCTCCAGCTGTTGCCCAACTGCAAGTCCCATGAGGCATTGCAAGGTTGACGAGCACGACTCCCAAAGGCATGATGGGACAGGAAAGGGAGAAACCCTCCCGTGTAGTGGGGCTGCCCCTGCGTTGCGAGGGTTAAATGGTCAATTACATCTAGATCAGGGGTGTCAAACTGGTGGCCCTCAATCTGTTGCCCAGCTGCAAGTCCCATGAGGCATTGCAAGGTTGACTAGCACGACTCCCAAAGGCATGATGGGACAGGAAAGGGAGAAATCCTCCCGTGTAGTGGGGCTGCCCCTGCGTTGCGAGGGTTAAATGGTCAATTACATCTAGATCAGGGGTGTCAAACTGGTGGCCCTCCAGCTGTTGCCCAACTGCAAGTCCCATGAGGCATTGCAAGGTTGACAGTTACAAGCATGACTCCCAAAGGCATGATGGGACAGGAAAGGGAGAAATCCTCCGGTCTAGTGGGGCTGCCCCTGCATGGCAAGGGTTACATGGTCAATTACATCTAGAGTAGGGGTGTCAAAAACTGGTGGCCCTCCAAGTGTTGAGAAACTACAAGTACCATCATGCCTCTGCCTTTGGGAGTCATGCTTGTAACTGTCAATCTTGCAATGCCTCATGGGACTTGTAGTTGGGCAAGAATTGGAGGGCCGCCAGCTTCACACCCGTGTTCTAAACAAAAAAGGGCCTTTTTAGACTTTAGGGGACCAGATGGAACGGAAGTTTTCCTGGCATCATGGTAGTTTCACAACAGCTGGAGGGCCGCCAGTTTGACACCCCTGGTTTAGAAAGTTTGGAGACCCCTGTTTTAAACAATTACCTGTTGACCCAGCCAGTTTCTTCATAGCCTCCAATTTTCCTGTTTGAGTGTGACCACGCGAAACCATGGATTCCCATTGTGGTGGTTGTGTTGTCGTCCTGGCATGTGCTTTTTTCCTATGCTAGAACCCGCAGGCAGCCACGATGCACCAGATTGTTCCATTGTTGTCACCCCAGTCCTACGGTCTTTGCCCCTTTCAATAAGTGGACGAGGAGGCCAGGTTGATGAGGAAGCCTGGAAATTGAGGCTCAAGTCGGCAGTGGTTTCACAAGAGGTGACGATCTACTGCCTGCCCACAGCCCCAGCTTTGCGTAGACCTAGAGCCGAACAATAGACGTGACCAGGGGCAGACTGACCATTTGGAAACTCGGGCACTGCCCGAGGGCCCGGGTTCAGTAGGGGGCCCCATGAGATGCCCCTGGTACCTTTTTTTTCATAGGTTTTTTTGAGTTTGGGCAAGGACACAGGCCCCATGATCCCCTATTGCCCGGGGGCCGCATGAGTTGTCAGTCCGCCCCTGGACCGATAAATGCAATAAAACATACGTTGGGCTGTTTTTGAATGATCAGAAGACTCCTTGTTCTTCGTATTTGCATGCACCATTGCTTGTAGTCAACCAGATTTACAGATTTACGAGCCTGCAGAGCATGTAGTAGGAGGTCTTTAAACTGGAACATTAGGAGACCGGTCTGGAAAAGCCAAACTTTAGCGCTCTGGCCAACACAGGTGAGGACTGGTGAGTGACGAGGGTCCTATGGTGGCCCCACCATCCCAAGCCCTCCCAAGGATCAAAGAGCCGGAATGTGTTTTTGTTTGGGAGTAAAGAAGGGAATGTTGACCCTGATGGGCCGCACATTGGTTGTTAATGAGCTTAAACAGAGCAGATTTGTTTCCAACAGAAGTGATAGCATGGTCAGGAGGCACGTGGACCTCAATCTGGGGTCTTCTGTGGCCGGGTGCTTGGAGATGGTCCTTTTTTCATGTTTTTATTCTGCGCTAAGATTTCGACGTCTACCTGGAATATCTCCGAGGCCTAAAACTGAGGCCAAGATTTGTTTTTCCTCCTCCAAGCGGTGGGATGGTTGAGTCCAGAAGGCCTGCTTGTGTTGAAGATGACAGAAGTGTGTACATTTGGAAGCTGGCCTGGAAATCCATCCCTGCTGTTTACCACCGAGTAAATGAAGTTACTTTTCAGAATTGAAGGAAATGAATAGCGCACTGTATGCCGGGCTGTTTATGCAGCAGGTTCTAAGCTTGTGGAAATCTTAACACGTTTTTTTTTTTCGAAGCCAAACGATGGAATGCTGCAGAAAGGGACCTTTTTTTTTTTTTTTTCCTTAATTAAAGTGAACCTGTCAGCCACTTATGCTTTTTAAAGTCCAGGTCGGACAAAGTGCCTGCTGTTATGTGCCTCTCGGATCTTGGGTTCGCTATGTTGCTGGAGACCTTTCCCTGACTACTTGGGCTACACGCCATCTGCACCATGTCCTAAAGGGAAGTCATTGATGGTTGATTGCTTACATGGGACTAGAACATGGTAGGTGGCCAGAAATCAAGGTCGGGCTCCTAGAAATAAAGTGAAACCGGGATCAGAGTCTCCTCTTCTGGATAGTTAAAGC
Source organism: Staurois parvus (assembly GCF_062004578.1). Taxonomy (NCBI): domain Eukaryota; kingdom Metazoa; phylum Chordata; class Amphibia; order Anura; family Ranidae; genus Staurois; species Staurois parvus. The sequence continues at coordinate 237,803 of NW_028318794.1, forward strand.
CATAGCAGGCATCTTGTGTGCTACTTCTAGATTTCATTGCTTTTAAAATAGATGTCAGGCTTGCTTTAAAGTGGAAGGTTTTTTTTTAACATTTTAAAATATTTTAGGTCAACTCTTAAAGGTCAAATCCACTTGAAACAAGATGTTAAAAAAAAAAAAAAAAAGCAGCTTCTCTGACTTCAAATTTTGTCTGTTTCCCATCACCGTTCTTTATCTGGAATGCAGTATGACTTTGCTACTGCTTTTCCCACTTATTTTAGCTTTGTAAAGTGTAGTGGGTGGGGCATGACCCACTCATAATCGGTTTGGCAGAAGTAATCGAAAAACGCGATGGAGAGATGTCTCCTGAGTTTTCAAGACAACCTGCAGTAGAGGATGACCAGTTTATTGTGGAGGAACTGGAGTGTCCTGCACAAGGCCTTGACCTAAACCCTACTTTTGGAAGACCTTTGGCATTGGGTCCTCTCACCTAACATTGATACATGTTCTCAACCCTAATAAACTATTTTTGGATTGGATCTTCTCATCCCAAAGGTGTTCAAAGTTCCTTCATGACTTCAAACCTACTGAACACCTTTGGGATGAGAAGATCCAATCCAAAAATAGTTTATTAGGACTGAGAGCAGGTATCAATGTTAGGAGGACCTGATGCCAAAGGTCTTCCAAAAGTAGGCTTTAGGTCAGGGCCTTGTGCAGGACACCAAAGTTCCTTTATGACTTCAAACCTACTTAACACCTTTTGGGATGAGAAGATCCATGTTAATTAGGGTTATTAGGGTTGAGAACATGTATCAATGTTAGATGAGAGGACCCAATGCCAAAGGTCTTCCAAAGGTAGGCTTTAGGTCAGGGCCTTGTGCAGGACACCAAAGTTCCTTCATGACTTCAAACCTACTGGTGTCCTGCACAAGGCCCTGACCTAAAGACTACTTTTGGAAGACCTTTGGCATCAGGTCCTCTCATCTAACATTGATACCTGCTCTCAGCCCTAATAAACTATTTTTGGATTGGATCTTCTCATCCCAAAGGTGTTCAGTAGGTTTGAAGTCATGAAGGAACTTTGGTGTCCTGCACAAGGCCCTGACCTAAACACTACTTTTGGAAGACCTTTTGGCATCGGGTCCTCTCATCTAACATTGATACCTGCTCTCAGCCCCAATAAACTATTTTTGGATTGGATCTTCTCATCCCAAAGGTGTTCAAAGTTCCTTCATGACTTCAAACCTACTGAACACCTTTTGGGATGAGAAGATCCAATCCAGAAATAGTTTTAGGGCTGAGAGCAGGTATCAATGTTAGATGAGAGGACCCAATGCCAAAAGGTCTTCCAAAAGTAGGGTTTAGGTCAGGGCCTTGTGCAGGACACCAAAGTTCCTTTATGACTTCAAACCTACTTAACACCTTTTGGGATGAGAAGATCCATGTTAATTAGGGTTATTAGGGTTGAGAACATGTATCAATGTTAGATGAGAGGACCCAATGCCAAAGGTCTTCCAAAGGTAGGCTTTAGGTCAGGGCCTTGTGCAGGACACCAAAGTTCCTTCATGACTTCAAACCTACTGGTGTCCTGCACAAGGCCCTGACCTAAAGACTACTTTTGGAAGACCTTTGGCATCAGGTCCTCTCATCTAACATTGATACCTGCTCTCAGCCCTAATAAACTATTTTTGGATTGGATCTTCTCATCCCAAAGGTGTTCAGTAGGTTTGAAGTCATGAAGGAACTTTGGTGTCCTGCACAAGGCCCTGACCTAAACACTACTTTTGGAAGACCTTTTGGCATCGGGTCCTCTCATCTAACATTGATACCTGCTCTCAGCCCCAATAAACTATTTTTGGATTGGATCTTCTCATCCCAAAGGTGTTCAAAGTTCCTTCATGACTTCAAACCTACTGAACACCTTTTGGGATGAGAAGATCCAATCCAGAAATAGTTTTAGGGCTGAGAGCAGGTATCAATGTTAGATGAGAGGACCCAATGCCAAAAGGTCTTCCAAAAGTAGGGTTTAGGTCAGGGCCTTGTGCAGGACACCAAAGTTCCTTCATGACTTCAAACCTACTGAACCTTTGGGATGAGAAGTCATGAAGGAACTCGGATGTCCTGCACAGAGCCCTGACCTCAACCCTACCAAACCCTTTTGTGATTAAGCGGAATGCCAATTTTGAGCCAGGTCTTCTCATCCAGCTTCAGTACCTGACCTTACAGATGGGTCAAATTCCCACAGACACCCTCCAAAATCTTTTGGACAGCCTTACCATAAGAGTGGAGGCTTTTATAGCCACAAAGGTGACAACTTTGTATTAATGGCCTTTGGGAGCAACTCCATATTGGTGGCCATGGTTTTGTAAATGGATGTCCAACAAGCTCATATAGGTGTGATGGTTAGAGACACTTGAGTGTCCTGCACGGAGCCCTGACCTCATATCTACTGAACTCCATTGGGATGAATGGGAACGCCAGTTGTGAGCCAGGTCTTCTCATCCAACATAAGTACCTGACTTTTTGCACTTGTTGGACAGCCATCCATTCCAAAAACCATGGCCAATGGTATAGAGCTGTCTCCCATTTGCAGCCTTAACCTGTCCTAGGCAAAGCCTTCCCAGACAAGTACTGGATGGACTTTTCTTTTTTCACCCAGACTAACTAAGTATTGATCCGGAACAGGTTAGAGTGAAGTGGGCCAAAGGAACCAAAAAGCCTTCATCCAGTGTCAGTTGGCTGAAAGGGGCACAAAATCCTACAGATGCCCTTCAGAAGCCTTCCCAGAAGAGTGTAGGCTGTTCCTATCCACAAGGGAAGGAGGAGCAGCTCCATATTAATGGCCATGGGATGTGGTGTCCACTAAAATCATACACAGTAGGTGACGTTCTGGTGTTCACAAGCTATTGGATGTTTTATTGCATCCACCAGGCCTTCTTTTATTCACGGTCTGCATATAGCGAATCCTTCATTTTCACACACCCACTTGCTCGCTGCTACCATATTGTTTGTCTGTCTACACGTACGGCACAAGGTCATTCTATCCAAAGTGCATGGAATCTCCAGCCTTCTCAAAATATGACCCTTGGTCTGTTATTGAACGTTGTGTTTATCGTATTTTACAACAGATGGTGGTATGTTTAGAGCGGCTAATGATCATAAATGATTGTCCATGTTTCCAAGCATTGTTCGAGGCCGCAGGAATGTACATTTAGAGGTGAGGACGAAGAAATGGCAAATTGAGACGTACAGCTGCAATCCATCTCTTCGTCGCCCCGGCCATTAGACGGGTACACTGTACACATTGGGGGATGAATGACAGCTGGTCCTCCTCAAGTGTCCACGAAGCCTGACTGGGCTGAGACTACCTTTTTTATTGCATTGAAGAAGGTGATGGATAGGTAGACAGTTGCTTTGAGTTTTTTATGGATGGTCTTCCCATCTCAGTTGGAGGTTTTGAAGTTTCGGGCGTTTGAACTATTCACGTACAGAACCGGCATCAATCATGCTTGTGTACATTTCATCCCTTTCGGCACATTCAGGGTTAGTTTTTTTTTTTTTTTTTCGGACGTTGATCTGTGAATTTGCTCAATGCATGGTCCACCCACTTACGGAGACCACATGAAAGGCTTCTGCAAGATAAAAGGCGACGCTATACATTCACTATGACTAGGCCGGCATTTTCATGCAAATTATTCTAAATATGTGGTTGGGAAAGGACTGCGTTTGTTGCAGAGCTTTCCCTTTTTTTGGTCTTTTTACACCCTTCTTCCTCAGTGACTGGCTTGAAAATGGGTGAAGATGAGCGCCCATCCGTAATATCTCCTCTTCCCATGTTTTTGATGTCCTGGGTTTGTGAACTGCTCCAAAGAACGGAGTTTATTTGCCCGTTCATGCACAGTCCAAATTATGGTTCAGATGTTCTGATTAGGCGAACGGTCTCCCATCGTTGAGTATGACCATGACCTACGAATATACGAACGCTTCCCTAGCCAAATCCGCTGTTTGTCGCGATCCCAAAATGCCCAGATGTGTATGGAGCTGCCCTGGTTCACCTATGCGATTCTGGATGTGTTCTCAAAACCCACAGATTTGCATGACAGGCTAGATATTAGGTGTTCCTAATTGAGGCGGTTCACGCATTTGCGATCCACACACATTGCGTTCGAGTATCATTTCGAAAAGGGTCCTGTGCAAATTTGTAGTGGTGCCTTCAAGACTCGCAAATGATAGTTGACTGCGAGGCGGAGATGAATGTTCACTAAAGATTGACGGGCGTTTTTTTGTTTTTTGCCTTGAGGGCAACGGGAGGCAGTGTTTTTTTTGCCTTGAGGGCAACGGGAGGCAGTGTGTTTTTTTTTGCCTTGAGGGCAACGGGAGGCAGTGTGTTTTTTTTTGCCTTGAGGGCAACGGGAGGCAGTGTGGTTTTTTTGCCTTGAGGGCAACGAGAGGCAGTGTGGTTTTTTTGCCTTGAGGGCAACGAGAGGCAGTGTGGTTTTTTTGCCTTGAGGGCAACGGGAGGCAGTGTGGTTTTTTTGCCTTGAGGGCAACGGGAGGCAGTGTGGTTTTTTTGCCTTGAGGGCAACGGGAGGCAGTGTGTTTTTTTTGCCTTGAGGGCAACGGGAGGCAGTGTGGTTTTTTTGCCTTGAGGGCAACGGGAGGCGTGTGGGGTTTTTTTGGCCTTGAGGGCAACGGGAGGCGGTGTGTGAACCCAGGCACTAGAACACAATTTCTAGTCACCATGGCGACCTGGCACCTGGGATTTGTCGAGCCCTGCGCTTGAGGATGGGGAGAGGACTTGGGTTCTATTTTATTGTTATAAATTCATATTTTCCCACCTCTGAATGATGGTCCTTGTGTATTGCTTACGGCTTGTTAGAGGCTCAGCTGAGGTGTTGACCTTCCAACCCACGTGTCATTGGGAGTAATGTGTACATCTGTGAGAACCTTTAGTTAATGAGCTATCTGGCTTTATACTAGTAGGCTGAAATATCCTTTTTAGATACGATTTCTGTGCAGGTTCCCATATTTATGCAGGTCATGATAGAGTTGGTGATAGTTGGGACACATAACTGGTCTTGTTTTTTATTATTGAAGACTTTTCTCTACTCAAAGAACTAAAGAAGCTACTTGTATAGGTATCGAAACATCTTCAGTGTCACAGCAAGAGCTGCACTCACTTGGACTTGTTCTGTGACACTGAAGATGTTTCGATACCTATACCAGTAGCTTCTTCAGTTCTTGGATGAGTAGAACCTCTTCAACATCAGTCCAGTTGTATGTGACAGATTATATATCCATGCTTAAGTCCAGTTCAGTGAAGTCCCTACTAAAAATGCTAAAAAAAGGTCTTCAATGTAAGAGAAGTCCAGTTGACTGTTGCCCCTACTAAAGTACTAAAAGGTCTTCAACACAACAGAAGTAGTCCAGAATGAGTGCAGCTCCCACCAACTGTCCAGTCATCAATATATAGTCTTTGCCACATACATCTGGACTGTGGCGTCCAAGGAGTTTCATTACTCACACAGCTCCTTTTTTTTGGTTCTTGGATGCGTAATGAAACTCCTTGGACACCACAGTCCAGATGTATGTGACAAAGATTACATATCAATGCTCAACAAGACCAGTTCAGTGAAGTCCATACTAAACAAAGGTCTTCAATGTAACAGAAGTCCAGTTGAGTGTAGCCCCTGCTAAAAAGGTCTTCAGTGTAACAGAACAAGTCCAGTTGAGTGTAGCCCCTACTAAAGTACTAAAAGGTCTTCAACACAACAGAAGTAGTCCAAAATGAGTGCAGCTCCCACCAACTGTCCAGGCATCAGTCTATAGTCTGTCACATCTGGACTGTGGTGTCCATGGAGTTTCATTACTCATCCAAGAGCCAAAAAAGGAGTTATTTGTCTAAGTACTGAGACTTCAATGTAACAGAACAAGTAGCTTCTTCGGTTCTCGGATGAGTAGTGCCTTCAACACTGCAGTCAGTTGTACGAGACAGATTATATATTGATGCCTGGATAGTTAGCAGGAGCTACTCACTTGGGACTTGTTCTGACTCGGAAGATGTTTCGATACCTATACAAGTAGCGTCTTCGTTTCTTGGATGAGTAGTGCCTTCAACACTGCAGTCAGTTGTACGAGACAGTTTATATTGATGCCTGGATAGCTAGCAAGAGCTACTCACTTGGATTTGTTCTAACTATCCAGGCATCAATATATAATCTCTCGTACAACTGACTGCAGTGTTGAAGGCACTACTCATCCAGGAAACGAAGACACTACTTGTCTAGGTATTGAAACCTCGTCAGAATAAGTCCCAAGTGAGTGTAGCTCTGGCTAACTATCCAGGCATCAATATATAATCTGTCTCGTACAACTGACTGCAGTGTTGAAGGCACTACTCATCCGAGAACCGAAGAAGCTACTTGTTCTGTTACATTGAAGTTTCAGTACTTTTTTTGGCTCTTGGATGAGTAATGAAACTCCTTGGACACCACAGTCCAGATGTATGTGACAGACTATTCTATTGATACCTGGGCAGTTGGTAGGAGCTGCACTTATTTTGGACTACTACTTGTTGTGTTGAAGACCTTTTTAGTACTTGAGTAGGGGCTACACTCAACTGGACTTGTTCTGTTACATTGAAGACCCTTTTTTAGTAGGGACTACACTCAACTGGACTTGTTCTGTTACATTGAAGACCCTTTTTAGTAGGGGCTACACTCAACTGGACTTGTTCTGTTACATTGAAGACCCTTTTTAGTAGGGACTACACTCAACTGGACTTGTTCTGTTACATTGAAGACCATTTTTAGTAGGGGCTACACTCAACTGGACTTGTTCTGTTACATTGAAGACCATTTTTAGTAGGGGCTACACTCAACTGGACTTGTTCTGTTACATTGAAGACCCTTTTTAGTAGGGGCTACACACTCAACTGGACTTGTTCTGTTACATTGAAGACCCTTTTTAGTAGGGGCTACACACTCAACTGGACTTGTTCTGTTACATTGAAGACCCTTTTTAGTAGGGGCTACACACTCAACTGGACTTGTTCTGTTACATTGAAGACCCTTTTTAGTAGGGGCTACACACTCAACTGGACTTGTTCTGTTACATTGAAGACCCTTTTTAGTAGGGACTACACTCAACTGGACTTGTTCTGTTACATTGAAGACCATTTTTAGTAGGGGCTACACTCAACTGGACTTGTTCTGTTACATTGAAGACCATTTTTAGTAGGGGCTACACTCAACTGGACTTGTTCTGTTACATTGAAGACCATTTTTAGTAGGGGCTACACTCAACTGGACTTGTTCTGTTACATTGAAGACCCTTTTTAGTAGGGGCTACACACTCAACTGGACTTGTTCTGTTACATTGAAGACCCTTTTTAGTAGGGGCTACACACTCAACTGGACTTGTTCTGTTACATTGAAGACCCTTTTTAGCAGGGACTACACTCAACTGGACTTGTTAAGCATTGATATATAATCTGTCACGTACAACTGGACTGATGTTGAAGATGTTCTACTCATCCAAGAACTGAAGAAGCTACTTGTACAGATTTTTCGAGAGTCTTCAACGTAACAGAACCAGGTCCACATGTGTAGCCCCTACTGCCTAGGCACCTATCGCATGGCTTGATTAGGAGGTTTGCAGCGGAAAACCTGAGTTTAAAAATTATCCTGGGATTTCTTTATGCCAGAACCTTTTACACCAGTTCCGTGAATCCTTTTTCTGCCAGAACCTTTTTACACCAGTTCCATGAATCCTTTTTCTGCCAGAACCTTTTTACACCAGTTCCGTGAATCCTTTTTCTGCCAGAACCTTTTTACACCAGTTCCGTGAATCCTTTTTCTGCCAGAACCTTTTTACACCAGTTCCGTGAATCCTTTTTCTGCCAGAACCTTTTTACACCAGTTCCGTGAATCCTTTTTCTGCCAGAACCTTTTTACACCAGTTCCGAAAATCCATTCTTTCTGCCGGAACCTTTTACACCAGGTCCGTAAATGCATTTTGTCAGAATGGATTTACGGAACTGGTGTAAAAAAGGTTTCAGCAGAAAGAATGGATTCACGGAAGTGGTGTAAAAAAGGTTCCGGCAGAAAGGAATGGATTCACGGAAGTGGTGTAAAGGTTCTTTCTGCCGGAACCTTTTACACCAGTTTCGAAAATCCAAGATCGGCCACCTTGACCTCTGTCCACTTAGACTCCACTTCTGTTGCCTCGTTTTACTGATCAGTGAACTTGGGGAGTATTCCATTTTCCGTAAGATCTTCATTGAAGAACACATTACCATTGGGTTTAAAAATTACTATTTTGGGATTTCCTTATTTTTTTTTAATCCTTTTTTTTTTTTTTTCTCCAATCCAGAGTCCAGTTTGGGTCACCTTGAACCTTTAGTCCACCGAGACTCTCCTCATGTTGCCTCATGTAATTTTTACCGATCGGTAAACTCTTAGGGAGTATTCAATTTTCCAGAAGATCTTCCGTGAAAGAATGTTACCATACCAAAAACTGAGATTTCCTGATATACCGTATTTGCCGGCGTATAAGACGACCCCCTACTTTTCCTGCTAAAATGTAGTGTTTGGGCTATACTCGCCGTATAAGACTACCCCTCTTCCAATGCACACCAGTGGGAGGAATAGTGCCCCATCATTGATGTCAGTGGGAGGAATAGTGCCCCATCATTGGTGTCAGTGGGGGGAATAGTGCCCCATCATTGATGTCAGTGGGAGGAATAGTGCCCCATCATTGATGTCAGTGGGAGGAATAGTGCCCCATCATTGATGTCAGTGGGAGGAATAGTGCCCCATCATTGGTGTCAGTGGGAGGAATAGTGCCCCATCATTGGTGTCAGTGGGAGGAATAGTGCCCCATCATTGGTATCAGTGGGAGGAATAGTGCCCCATCATTGGTGTCAGTGGGAGGAATAGTGCCCCATCATTGGTGTCAGTGGGAGGAATAGTGCCCCATCATTGGTGTCAGTGGGAGGAATAGTGCCCCATCATTGGTATCACTGGGAGGAATAGTGCCCCATAATTGGTATCAGTGGGAGGAATAGTGCCCCATCATTGGTATCACTGGGAGGAATAGTGCCCTATCATTGGTGTTAGTGGGAGGAATAGTGCCCCATCATTGGTATCAGTGGGAGGAATAGTGCCCCATCATTGGTATCAGTGGGAGGAATAGTGCCCCATCATTGATGTCAGTGGGAGGAATAGTGCCCCATCATTGGTGTCAGTGGGAGGAATAGTGCCCCATCATTGGTATCAGTGGGAGGAATAGTGCCCCATCATTGGTATCAGTGGGAGGAATAGTGCCCCATCATTGATGTCAGTGGGAGGAATAGTGCCCCATCATTGGTGTCAGTGGGAGGAATAGTGCCCCATCATTGGTGTCAGTGGGAGGAATAGTGCCCCATCATTGGTGTCAGTGGGAGGAATAGTGCCCCATCATTGGTGTCAGTGGGAGGAATAGTGCCCTATCATTAGTATCAGTGGAGGAATAGTGCTCCATCATTGGTGTCAGTGGGAGGAATAGTGCCCCATCATTGGTATCAGTGGGAGGAATAGTGCCCCATCGTTGGTGTCAGTGGAAGGAATAGTGCCCCATCATTGGTATCAGTGGGAGGAATAGTGCCCCATCGTTGGTATCAGTGGGAGGAATAGTGCCCCATCGTTGGTGTCAGTGGGAGGAATAGTGCCCCATCATTGGTGTCAGTGGGGGGGAGGAATAGTGCCCCATCGTTGGTGTCAGTGGGAGGAATAGTGCCCCATCGTTGGTATCAGTGGGAGGAATAGTGCCCCATCATTGGTATCAGTGACACCAATGATGGGGCACTATTCCTCCCACTGAGACTTGCTGACCCTGTTCTCGTATGGTGCTGCTGCAGCCAGCATATGTGGTTGCAGCAGCACCTCTACACAGCACACTTACCTGCTGCTCCGGCACTCAATTTTCGCGGGGCCGCTCGGCTCCGCCCCCTCGCCGGTGATTGGCCGCCTGTGTGCCTTTCCTGAGCTACAGTTCTGGTGGCCAATCACCGGTGAGGAGGCGGAGCCGAGCAGCCGCACGAACATCCAGTGGCCGAACTGAAGGAGACGCCGCGCTTCCTGGACCGGATCGTCGTGGGACTGGATCCAGGTAAGAGACATCAGCCCCTGCAAACCCCTGTACTTAATGCCGCAGCCCCCCTAACATGTGTACCGGCGTATAAGACGACCCCCGACTTTTGAGAAGATTTTCAAGGGTCAAAAAGTTGTCTTATACGCCGGCAAATACGGTAATTTTTTATTCCTTTCTCCTCCAGTCCTGTAAATCCAGTATGGGTCACCTTGAACCTTTTTAGTCCACCGAGACTCTCCTCATGGTGCCTCATGTAATTTTTACCGATCGGTAAACTTAGGGAGTATTTTCCAGAAGATCTTCAGTGAAAATGTTACCAAGTTTACCGATCGGTAAAAATTACATGAGGCACCATGAGGAGAGTCTCGGTGGACTAAAAAGGTTCAAGGTGACCCATACTGGATTTACAGGACTGGAGGAGAAAGGAATAAAAAATTATATCAGGAAATCTCAGTTTTTGGTATGGTAACATTCTTTCACGGAAGATCTTCTGGAAAATTGAATACTCCCTAAGAGTTTACCGATCGGTAAAAATTACATGAGGCAACATGAGGAGAGTCTCAGTGGACTAAAAAGGTTCAAGGTGACTCCTACTGGATTTACTGGACTGGAGGAGAAAGGAAAAAAAATTATATCAGGAAATCTCAAAATTTTTAAACCTAATGGTAACATTTTCACTGAAGATCTTCTGGAAAATACTCCCTATTAGGTTTAAAAATTATTTTGAGATTTCCTGATATAATTTTTTTTTTCTTTCTCCTCCAGTCCTGTAAATCCAGTATGGGTCACCTTGAACCTTTTTTAGTCCACCGAGACTCTCCTCACGTTGCCTCGTGTAATTTTTACCGATCGGTAAACTCTTAGGGAGTATTCCATTTTCCAGAAGATCTTCCGTGAAAGAATGTTACCATACCAAAAATTTTGAGATTTCCTGATATAATTCTTTTATTCCTTTCTCCTCCAGTCCTGTAAATCCAGTATGAGTCACCTTGAACCTTTGTAGTCCACCGAGCCTCACCTCATGGTGCCTCATGTAGTTTTTACCGAACGGTAAACTTGGTAACATTTTCACTGAAGATCTTCTAGAAAATAGAATACTCCCTAAGTTTACCGATTGGTAAAAATTACACGAGGCAACATGAGGAGAGTCTTGGGGGACTAAAAAGGTTCAAGGTGACTCATACTGGATTTACAGGACTGGAGGAGAAAGGAAAAAAAATTATATCAGGAAATCTCAAAATTTTTGGTATGGTAACATTCTTTCCACGGAAGATCTTCTGGAAAATTGAATACTCCCTAAGAGTTTACCGATTGGTAAAAATTACATGAGGAGAGTCTCGGTGGACTAAAAGGTTCAAGGTGACCCAAACTGGATTTACAGGACTGGAGGAAAAAAGAAAAAATATCAGGAAATCTCAATTTGTAAACCTAATGGTAACATTTTCACTGAAGATCTTCTGTAAAATACTCCCTATTAGGTTTAAAAATTATTTTGAGATTTCCTGATATAATTTTTTTTTTCTTTCTCCTCCAGTCCTGTAAATCCAGTATGGGTCACCTTGAACCTTTTTTAGTCCACCGAGACTCTCCTCACGTTGCCTCGTGTAATTTTTACCGATCGGTAAACTCTTAGGGAGTATTCCATTTTCCAGAAGATCTTCCGTGAAAGAATGTTACCATACCAAAAATTTTGAGATTTCCTGATATAATTCTTTTATTCCTTTCTCCTCCAGTCCTGTAAATCCAGTATGGGTCACCTTGAACCTTTTTAGTCCACCGAGACTCTCCTCATGTTGCTTCATGTAGTTTTTACCGAACGGTAAACTTGGTAACATTTTCACTGAAGATCTTCTAGAAAATAGAATACTCCCTAAGTTTACCGATTGGTAAAAATTACACGAGGCAACATGAGGAGAGTCTTGGGGGACTAAAAAGGTTCAAGGTGACTCATACTGGATTTACAGGACTGGAGGAGAAAGGAATAAAAGAATTATATCAGGAAATCTCAAAATTTTTGGTATGGTAACATTCTTTCCACGGAAGATCTTCTGGAAAATTGAATACTCCCTAAGAGTTTACCGATTGGTAAAAATTACATGAGGAGAGTCTCGGTGGACTAAAAGGTTCAAGGTGACCCAAACTGGATTTACAGGACTGGAGGAAAAAAGAAAAAATATCAGGAAATCTCAATTTGTAAACCTAATGGTAACATTTTCACTGAAGATCTTCTGTAAAATACTCCCTATTAGGTTTAAAAATTATTTTGAGATTTCCTGATATCATTTTTTTTTTCTTTCTCCTCCAGCCCTGTAAATCCAGTATGGGTCACCTTGAACCTTTTTTAGTCCGAGACTCTCCTCACGTTGCCTCGTGTAATTTTTACCGATCGGTAAACTCTTAGGGAGTATTCCATTTTCCAGAAGATCTTCCGTGAAAGAATGTTACCATACCAAAAATTTTGAGATTTCCTGATATCATTTTTTTATTCCTTTCTCCTCCAGCCCTGTAAATCCAGTATGGGTCACCTTGAACCTTTTTTAGTCCACCGAGCCTCACCTCACGGTGCCTCATGTAATTTTTTTGCTGATCGGTAAACTCTTGGAGCGTCTTCTATTTTCCAGAAGTCCCGATGGTGTTGCAGTAAATTGGTTTACGTTGGCTCAGTAGTGGAAAATCGAGAAGAACGACGAAATAAATGGCTCGGTCTCTGGATTTGGAGAAACGTCTTGGCCATGGGAGGGGGGCCTTCAGTCGTTTTGGTTTTTTTTTTTTTTTTTTTTTTTTGTGCCAAGAAAGTTGTGTTTTCTCAGAGCTTTGCTGCCGACCTCTGAACTCCGCTTGTCACACACATTAACGGCGTCAGCTGTTGGCCTTTCTTTCTCTTGTGTTCCTTCACATGAAAGTAGAACTTTCCTCCTGTTGAGGTCGTACCTTCTAATCTAAATGATATGAATATACAGATTAACATTCCATGGTTGGCCACCAGATGAATAATACATCGGCTCCTTTTTTTGGGTTCTTCAGGTTTTTTTTACTAACTTGATGCACCCCATGTGCACGTTAACCCCTCCCCCCCCCTTCACTTGCCCTGTATCTAGCACCTCTTGATGGTCCTTTCCATTGGATCCTGTAGCCATTTTCCCTCCTTTGGGCTCACGGGGGAAGGTGGGGGGCTTTGTGAAATTTGTCATGGTCCCTGCACTTTATCCATCTTCTCGAAATAAAGAAATTGAGGGTTTTTTTGCGGGGAGGTGGATAATGCCTTGCTCCCTCCCCCTGTCAGTCTTGTTCAGAAGTCTCTCAATGAGTCCCTCAATAGAAATCTGCAGTAATTGGATGCAAATTATACAGAGGGAGCTGGAGGCTGCCTGGAATTCCTTTGGGGGACGGGAGGCAAGGGTATAATTAAGATGGCAGGAATTAGGATGGAGAACTTGAAGAGAGGGGAGGGGACCAGCATTCATTTGGGTTTTAATCCCCTCATTGTTGGAGAGGAAGGTAGAAACGGCGGAGACTCTCGGGCGCGGAAGGGGTTAAACGCCCGGCAGCGGGAATAAAAAGCTGGTCTTGGTACCTGAATGTTCGACCTTGGCTCTTCTCTTCAGCCGGTTAATTGATGGGGGGTGGGGGTTGGGGTGGGGGTTGGGGTTGGGGGTCGGGGTCTAGTACGCAGTATATATTTTATAGGACAGATTATTTGAGGAATGATTGGCTCACCGAAAAAAAAAAAAAAATACAGGTCAGTTGCTTTGAGAATAGAAAACACCATTGTAGACATCACTGTGCTGTGGGAGGGGCTTAACAGGCCACACCCGCTACAGGCTGCCCGTTGACAACTGCAGAGGGGGGCGGAAACGAGACCAGTCGCCCTGCATAAGAGGAGAGAGCAGCAGCGACCGGTCTTTGACACATGGGCAAAAAAAAATACAGCAAGCCCATCTGTCCGGTGACGTCGCAGGTCTTCGACGTGATGACGCAACCAAGGGCGTGGCAGTCGAAGATGGATAAAATGCAGGGACCATGATAAATTTCGCAAAGGTCCCCCCACCTTCCCTTGTGAGCCTAAAGGAGGGAAAATTGAGGGGGGGGGGGGTGGGCCAGGATCCAATGGAAAGGATCAAGAGGCGCTAGATTCAGGGCAAATGAAGGGGGGAGGGGTTAACGTGCCCATTTGACACCTGGCTGTTCAACCAGGGAGAAGATTGTTCTCTAAAGGAGGGGATGCCTTTCCGAAGAGGGACAGCACCCAATTGAAGGAGAGTATTGCAGCAAAAGCTGCTTTTTATTGTAGAAGATGGCAATTGGGGAAACTGTGTATGTAATTTTATTTATATTTTTAATGTTTGTTATACTTTTTTTTAGTTATTTAGTTTTTTGTTTATACTTTTTTTTTTTCTAGTTATAGAACTAGAAAAAAAACTAAAAAAACTAAACAAATATAACTGGGGGGAAAAAACCCCTATATAACGGGAGAAAAAAACCTATATAACAGGAGGAAAAAAAAAAAACTATATAACGGGAGGAAAAAAAAAACCTATATAACGGGAGGGAAAAAAAAACCTATATAACGGGAGGGAAAAAAAAACCTATATAACGGGAGGAAAAAAAAAACCTATATAACGGGAGGGAAAAAAAAACCTATATAACGGGAGGAAAAAAAAAACCTATATAACGGGAGGAAAAAAAAAAACCTATATAACGGGAGGAAAAAAAAAAACCTATATAACGGGAGGAAAAAAAAAAACCTATATAACGGGAGGAAAAAAAAAAACCTATATAACGGGAGGAAAAAAAAAAACCTATATAACCAGAAAACTATATATAGCTAAAAAAAATATAAAAACTAGAAAAAAAACCTATATAACCAGAAAACTATATATAGCTAAAAAAAAAATATAAAAACTAGAAAAAAAACCTATATAACCAGAAAACTATATATAGCTAAAAAAAAATATAAAAACTATAAAAACTAGGAAAAAAACCTATATAACCAGAAAAAAACCATATAGTTTTCTGGTTAGTGTTTTTTTTTTTTTTTTTTCCCTAGTTATATAGGTTTTTTTCTAGTTATAAGTTTTTTTTTTTTTTTTTTTTTCTAGCTATATAGGTTTTTAGTTTTATATAGGTTTTCTCTAGTTTTTAGATAGTTTTCTGGTTATATATTTAAAAACTAGAGAAAACCTAAATAACTAGAAAACTATATAGGTTTTTTAGTTTTTATATAGGTTTTCCAGTTATATAGGATTTTGTTATATAGTTTTTCTAGGTTATATAGGTTTTTAGTTTATATAGGTTTTTTAGTTTTTAGATAGTTTTCCCAGTTATATAGGTTTTTTAGGTTAACTAGAAAAAAACCTATATAAACTAAAAACCTATATAACCTAGAAAAACTATATAACAAAATCCTATATAACTGGGAAAACTATATAAAAACTAAAAACCTATATAACTGGAAAAAAAAACGTATATAAACTATATAACTGGGGAAAAAAACCACTATAACCAGAAAACTATATATAGCTAAAAAAAAATATAAAAACTAGAAAAAAAACCTATATAACCAGAAAACTATATATAGCTAAAAAAAATATAAAAACTAGAAAAAAAACCTATATAACCAGAAAACTATATATAGCTAAAAAAAATATAAAAACTAGAAAAAAAACCTATATAACCAGAAAACTATATATAGCTAAAAAAAATATAAAAACTAGAAAAAAAACCTATATAACCAGAAAAAAACCATATAGTTTTCTGGTTAGTGTTTTTTTTTTTTTTTTTTTCCCCTAGTTATATAGGTTTTTTTCTAGTTATAGGTTTTTTTTTTTTTTTCTAGCTATATAGGTTTTTAGTTTTATATAGGTTTTCTCTAGTTTTTAGATAGTTTTCTGGTTATATATTTAAAAACTAGAGAAAACCTAAATAACTAGAAAACTATATAGGTTTTTTAGTTTTTATATAGGTTTTCCAGTTATATAGGATTTTGTTATATAGTTTTTCTAGGTTATATAGGTTTTTAGTTTATATAGGTTTTTTAGTTTTTAGATAGTTTTCCCAGTTATATAGGTTTTTTAGGTTAACTAGAAAAAAACCTATATAAACTAAAAACCTATATAACCTAGAAAAACTATATAACAAAATCCTATATAACTGGGAAAACTATATAAAAACTAAAAACCTATATAACTGGAAAAAAAAACGTATATAAACTATATAACTGGGGAAAAAAACCACTATAACCAGAAAACTATATATAGCTAAAAAAAAATATAAAAACTAGAAAAAAAACCTATATAACCAGAAAACTATATATAGCTAAAAAAAATATAAAAACTAGAAAAAAAACCTATATAACCAGAAAACTATATATAGCTAAAAAAAATATAAAAACTAGAAAAAAAACCTATATAACCAGAAAACTATATATAGCTAAAAAAAATATAAAAACTAGAAAAAAAACCTATATAACCAGAAAAAAACCATATAGTTTTCTGGTTAGTGTTTTTTTTTTTTTTTTTTCCCCTAGTTATATAGGTTTTTTTCTAGTTATAGGTTTTTTTTTTTTTTTCTAGCTATATAGGTTTTTAGTTTTATATAGGTTTTCTCTAGTTTTTAGATAGTTTATATAAACTATATAACTGGGGAAAAAAAACACTATAACCAGAAAACTATAAGGGTTTTCTCTTCTTTTTTTTTTTTTTTTCTTTCTAGCTATATAGTTTTCTGGTTATATAGTTATTTTTTCAGTTATATATAAAAATATATATTTTATTTTTAATTTGTGGAATTGCGCTTGAGTTCCAAAAGCGATCAGATAACGGCTCCCTACGTTTTTGTACGTTTTTTTTTTTTCCGCCTATTTGACATACTGTATGTGGAGGATCCCCTGGGTGGTTTGTGCTGTAATAACTTCTGATTGACAGTTTACCGAGACTTTTATAATGTAATGGGGGGTGAAAAAAAAGCAGTTTGTGCAGAAAGCTGCAGCGCTGAATGCAGCTGAGCACCGAGTCCGCGGTCCCTGCGGATGGGAGAGGTTAGACATGACGGTGACCCAAATTTCTTGTACAGCGCTTTATTGAACCAGCAACAGCAATCAATTTCATAGCTGCTGGAGCCTGTAATGGGTCATGTTTATGAAACCTGGATGAATGAGGAGCTCAGGTGTCGCAGATGTAAATCTGGGTCCAGGTTTGTTTCCTTGTGCCGCTTAATAAGCGGAAGGTGGACATACATGGACCAATGTCTGCTACATGGAGTTTGGCTATTAATTGGATGATGCTGGGAAATCTTACCTGTGTGCAAAAGGATTCTTCCATTGTAAATTGAGCTCTTGCTGCTCTTTTCCTCATCGAGGTGCCCTCATCCCTTGTCCCCTGGCATGGAGGTGCCCTTGTCCCCTGGCATGGAGGTGCCCTTGTCCCCTGGCATGGAGGTGCCCTTGTCCCCTGGCATGGAGGTGCCGCTATTAATTGGTTGATGCTGGGAAATCTCACCTGTGTGCAAAAAAGGATTCTTCCATTGCAAATTGTGAGCTCTTGCTGCTCTTTTCCTCATGGAGGTGCCCTCATCCCGTGGCCCCTGGCTTGGAGGTGCCCTCATCCCGTGGCCCCTGGCTTGGAGGTGCCCTCATCCCGTGGCCCCTGGCTTGGAGGTGCCCTCATCCCGTGGCCCCTGGCTTGGAGGTGCCCTCATCCCGTGGCCCCTGGCTTGGAGGTGCCCTCATCCCGTGGCCCCTGGCTTGGAGGTGCCCTCATCCCGTGGCCCCTGGCTTGGAGGTGCCCTCATCCCGTGGCCCCTGGCTTGGAGGTGCCCTCATCCCGTGGCCCCTGGCTTGGAGGTGCCCTCATCCCGTGGCCTGGAGGTTTGGTTATTAATTGGATGATGCTGGGAAATCTCACCATTGTAAATTGTGAGCTCTTGCTGCTCTTTTCCTCATGGGGGTGCCCTCATCCCATGGCCCCTGGCATGGAGGTGCCCATGGCCCCTGGCATGGAGGTTTGGTTATTAATTGGATGATGCTGTAAAATCTCACCTGTGTGCAAAAAAGGATTCTTCCATTGTAAATTGTGAGCTTTCTGCTCTTTTCCTTTTGAGAATGGTCAGTCAGACCCATGATTGGTTACTTCAAGAGACCTTTCCACTTGGCCTTTACAACCCTTGGTGACGTGATCTAGTTCTGTATTTTAAAGGCCCGTGTATGCCGAATCTGTTGATTTGTACTTTGACACCTGACCATCATATCACCGATTTGACCTTGCTGGACAACCCATTCTAAAACCATGGCCCCTGGCGTGGAGATGCCCTCCTCCCGTGGGCCCCTGGCGTGGAGGTGCCCTCGTCCCATGGCCCCCCTTTGTGGCTACAAAAGCCCCCACCCTTCTGGGAAGGGTTTCCATAAGATTTTTGAGGGTCTCTGGGAATTTGTGACCTTTTGAGAGGTCATGTACTGATGGATGAGAAGACCTGGCTCACAAAACATTCGAGATGTTCATTAGGGTTGAGGTCAGGGCTCTGTACAATCCACTTGAGTTCCTTCAGTGTGGAACAAACCATATAATACTTGTGGGTCTGGCTATCTATGGATTTTCATCTCTTGAGGGCTACACTGGCTGAAGAATTTTCAACATCGGACACATCTGAGGATACAGGGTGCCTGGTCCTCGGATTAGAAATGTGGCTCCATCTACTGACCTGTCAAAAGCCAGCAGGTACAACCAAATTGTGCCGTCGGGGCAAAGGCTACAGGCAAAAGAGCATTTGTTAGGTCAAGTTATGTTTGAGAAGACCTGGCTCACAATCGGCATTCCAGCTTATTCCAAAGGTGTTCGGTAGGGTTGAGGTGAGGGTTCTGCACAGGACACTCCAGTTTCTCCATGACCTCAAACCTACTCCTACACCTTTTGGGATGAAAAGACCTAATTCTGAAGGGGTTCTATAGGGTTAAGGGCAGGTACTGATATTGGATGAGAAGCCCCTTTTTTATACCAAAGGTCTTCCGAAAGTAGTGTTGGGGTCAAGGCTTTGTGCAGGGCTTAAATTTGGGAACACCATCCCAAAACCGTAGGGTTTTTTTCTTTTTTTGTGGCTATAACAGGTTGGATGAGAAGACCTGTCTCACCGTCTGTGTTCCAATTCACCCCAGGAGGTGTTCAGTGGGGTTGAGGTCAGGACTTCCATCACATCTGAGTTTGAGTAATTGTGGAATTGTGCCCCCCCCCCCCCCCGAAATTCCATTCCATTAGTATGGAATTGCCCTCTTTTGTGGATATACCATCTCCACTCTTCTTGGAGGACTTTCCACAAGATTTTGGGTGCCTGGGGGACTTTGTGCCCATTTTTGAGGTCAAGCACTGACTGATGAGAAGATCTGGCTCACCGTCGGGGGTTCCAAATCATCCCAATGGTTAAGGTCAGGACTCTGCAGGGCACAAGTTTCTCCACATCAGACTGGCCAAACCATGTCTTGATGGAGCTGGCTTCGTACATGAGGCAGTCATGTTGGAACAGTTAATAGCCTTCATCAAAGTGTTGGTTGACCTAGTCAACTTTTTTTGTTGTGCTCTTCCAAGGCCCCATGAAATCGTTGTAGGCCTCATTCACGTTTCTCTGGAGGTTACAAACCTACTCAGTGCCTTTTTGTTAGGAACAAGGTAATACCAGCCAAGCATTTAGTGTCAGTTTTTACAAGTTCATTAGATAAATGGGAGTCTCGGAGTCCCTGCCCCAAAGCACTTTAAAACTTGTCTGGCTTTGGGAGAGGCTGGTGTAAGTCTGAGGGATAAACTTTTGAGTCGTGAGTTTGAGGAAATGGTGTTTTTTCTTTTTTTTCCTGAACTTGAGTTTTCGATGTCATGAATGCATTTTCCACGGCGTAAAGGTTTCTGTGGTCTTCAGAAATGGACACCGGTTTTGGTTTGTGGGTTCAAACTTCAGCGCGCACATTTTTTTTGGGGGGGTTGATTTACTCGGTCACTTTTAACGTGGGATAACCTGAAGCCCGTTTAATTGTGTCTGGATCCTACTAGGCTTAGCAGGTTTAACTTCTGTGTCTGTTGTTGCATTTACATGCATTCCCTTTCCGCCCCGAAGCCCTCACTCCCACTCACCGCAGGGAAGCGGCCCCCTTATGGAGAATGAGGTAAGAGGGTGGGCCACTAGGTTCTTTTCATTGCGCAGAGGGCGGGTGATGGGACCAGAAAGAGAAGTTTCTTGACAGGAAATGACAGGAAAGGAACAAAAACCCCTGAACGGAATGACTGACAGGCCAGGCTTTTAATTGGTACTGGAAAGGAGACAATGAGCCTCATGAGCTTTGAGTTCTGTTGTCTGGTGCACACTGGAGATCCTGAAGAAAAACAGGGCCTACAGGCGCTTAACTGTTTGTTTGCCTGTGTCACTTCTGGCTTATTGTAGGGGGGGGGGGGGGCTAGGTCTACTTCTGACAGCTGCACATCAAGAGTCCTTGGAAATACCAAAAATTTCCTCACGTGATCTGGTACCCTGGAATATTTTAACAAGGTTGACCAATGGTGGAAGTCGTAGCTTTGCAATGACTGGAACCAGGGGCGGACTGACCATTTGGAAACTCGGGCACTGCCCGGGGTCAGTAGGGGGCCCCATGAGATGCCCCTGGTACCTTTTTCATGGGCTTTTTTGAGTTTGGGCAAGGACACAGGGGCCCCATGATCCCCATGAGTTGTCAGTCCACCCCTGACTGAAACCCATGTTCCTTTCTGCTTCTCAATTGGATATCCCCTTCTCTAAATCATTTTACCTGTGAAAACTACCTGGATGTACCTAAACCAAGTGGCTGAAGATTGCCCGGTTCTATGCAACCCACTGAGCAGACTAGAGACAGATTTACGAATGTTCGTGTAATTGCAGAAATCGTGTCTATCTGCAACCATCCCCGGAGGTTGGCCGCGAAAGTCCTTGTCTGACCACTTTCTGTTATAGGATGACAACTTTGTCTCGGTCTTCCGGTTCTTCTCCTGCGTTGTCACATGAGCCTACGGAGAGTACAAGTAGCCATTTTAAAGCTGAACTTGGGGAAATTGGAC
The DNA here is from genome assembly GCF_062004578.1 of Staurois parvus. NCBI lineage: Eukaryota > Metazoa > Chordata > Amphibia > Anura > Ranidae > Staurois > Staurois parvus. The sequence continues at coordinate 258,976 of NW_028318794.1, forward strand.
CCTTGCCATTGGGGCCCCCTGCTTTGCAAGGTTTAAATGCTTGTTTCATCCAGGGGTGCAGGATTAAAGTGTTACCCTATCCTTGGTCTGGAAGGCTCCAGGGCTGTTCACTTCTGCTTGACGCATAGGACTCTGATACCGATGGTGCAAATGGCTATTTTAAAGCTAAGCTTGGGAAATTGGACACAATCTACCCTTGCAGTGGGGGCCTTTTAGTCAAGGGGTGCAGGGATCAGGTGTATTAACCTATCCTTGGTCCAGAAGGCTCTAGTGCTGTTCTCTTCTGCTTGAAGCATTGGACTTTGATGCCGATGGGTAGTACAAATGACTAGTTTAAAGCTAAGCTTGGGAAATTGGACACAATCTACCCTTGCAGTGGGGGTTTTTAGTCAAGGGGTGCAGGGATCAGGTGCATTACTTACCCTTTTTGGTCCAGAAGGCTCTAGTGCTGTTCTCTTCTGCTTGAAGCATCAGACTTTGTGTCCAATTTCCCAAGCTTAGCTTTAAAATAGCCATTTGTACTATCCATGGGCATCAAAGTCCGATGCTCCAAGCAGAAGAGAGCAGCACTGGAGCCTTCTGGACCAAGGATTGGTTAATACACCTGATCCCTGCACCCCTTGACTAAAAGGCCCCCCACTGCAAGGATAGATTGTCCAATTTCCCAAGCTTAGCTTTAAACTAGTCATTTGTACTATCCATTGGCATCAATCTACCCTTGCAGTGGGGGCCTTTTAGTCAAGGGGTACTGGGATGAGGTGTATTACTTACCCTATCCTTGGTTCAGAAGGCTCCAGTGCTGTTCTCTGCTTGAAACCTCGGACTTTGATGCCGATGGAGAGCAGGAGCCTTCCAGACCAAGGATAGGGTAACTAATACAAGTTATCCCCGCACCCCTAGACTAAAGAGACCACTGCAAGAGAAGGTTTTGTCCAGTTTCCCAAGTTCAGCCTTAAAATATCCACCTCTAAAAAAAAAAAAAAATCTACCCTTGCGGTTGAGGCCTCTGCTCTTCAAAGGATAACTTGTTCTATCTACCTCTTCTTCTTCTGCTTTTAGAAGTGGCCATTTTAAGGCTGAACTTTGGAAACTGGGCAAAACCTTCCCTTGCAGTGGGGGGTCTTTAGGGGTGCGGGGATAACGTGTTACTTACCCTATCCTTGGTCTGGAAGACTCCAGCGTTCTGCTCTCCGTGGGCATCAAAGTCCGAGGCTGGAGCCTATCCTCTGACCAGAAGGCTCCAGCACTCTTCTCTTCTGCTTGAAACTTTGGATAGTCCCTTGAAGCTGACCCTGCACTGTCGGTGGTGAAGGCATGCGTGAGACCTTGGCCTGAAGCACCTTTAGAAAGGTGGCAGTGTTGGACCAGTTACTTGGATGAAGAACCTGCCAGAGCCAGAAATAAGGTGTTACACCTCATCCCTGCACCCCTAGACTAAAGCATTTAACCCTTGCAGTAAGACCGGGTCCCACTGCAAGGGTAGGTTGTCTAATTGCTGGTGTTCAGCTTTAGCGCATGACACATGCATGGTCCACTGTTGTCACCACCAGGAACCCACTGTGCCATTCAGCTGCTGCTGTAGTGCATGTAGGCAGGAAGTGGTTGCAAAGAGGCTGCAGGAGATTGGCAGAAATAGACACACAGAATACGGAAACTAACAAAAAATGCGAATGTGTATAAATACTTGGTCTACAGACTTAGCTGTCATCCAGGTAAGGGTTACATCTACTTTTGTGGTTTTTCGTGAACATGCCTTCTGTCTTCTGATCGGATTTCCTCATTGGCCCGTCTGGTAGGAGAGAGATGATGCAGCTGGCCACAGCCTAGCTTTGATGTAGACTAGAAGGCCTGTACCATGGGGAAAACCCTTCATTATACGAAGGTGATAAGCTGCTGATCAGAAGGACCCGTGAAGACGACGAGGGAAGGGGGGAGAATTTTGGTCAGCAAAGGGTGAAAAGGAGCCAGGATTACTATGGAAACCAGTTTCTGCCTGGCTGGTGCATCTTGTAAATCCATTTAGAAGCCACAAAGTGGGTGGGTGTAGAAGCACATCAATAGGGGCCGGTGTGTGAAAGAGAAGAGAGCTTATGTGTGTCTGGAAGGGGGCGCCCCTTGAATGGGCCAAGGGAGCAGAGGCACAAAGGAGGCTCTGCCTGGCCCTTGTCTTGGACAGTCCATTAAGAGTCACCCTTTAACCCTAGACAATGGGGCCATACTTGTCTCAAGTATATAAGCTCATTCATTCTTGCCATCCTGGCTTCTGGGTGGGGTTTTTTTTAATTAGCAGGGCCGGTGTTTGGTTCTCACAGTAAAGATACTTCTCCGCCCCAGTTGTTGTACCATCGTTGCCATAAAAGACCCGGTACAGATGGACATTGTGGATGGACGAAGCGATGGGGAAGAGGCAGAGCCGGGTTTGTATAGCCTGGGCCCGTATCTTAGCAGGTCGCCCCTTGAACAGAAGCTGTAGCACACAGTGATCCAGAGCTTTGTCCTCTCTCCGGCAGTGTGCCGCCATTATTTGCTCAAGTGCTGTAGGATGTGATGTCGGCGGTATCATTTGATGGCGTATATTGACCCTCCGCATGTATAGGCAGATGACCCAGAGAGCCAAGTAGAAGGAAACCCAATAAGTGAAACCTCCTGACCTATTAATGCAGCTTTCATTGAAATAATCCCTGGTGATCCTGCCAGGAGGGTCTGACACCGGTTATAGGGTATCAAAGGGTTATAGAGTAACTGTTGGGTTGTCACCCTACCACACAAGCTGTGGTGGCTACTACAACGTGCATTACACAGGCATGGTCTGCTGTTTTCTCCTTGTGAAATGCGATGCAGCCATCGTTGGGAGTTCATGTAGACATGAAGTGGCTGCAAAGAGGCTGAAGGAGATCCGCATCACTGAGATGAGAAGGTTGCTTTATCAGTGAATGATGCGTCTGAATTTTCAATGGCTGTGCATTTGTCTTCTTGCTACACTAATCCTGGATAAAACTGATATAGGAGAAATGATCTCCATACGTTGGGACATCCATTTCACGACCTCTCCTTTAGGAATGTGTAGGAGATAAACTTGACTTTAGATGGGATGACTTTCCTGATCTCTAGTGTAGGGTTGCATTGGACATGGTTGGTGAACTTTGGCCCTCCAGCTGTTGCAGAACTACAAGTCCCATTGTGCTTCTGGGAGTCTTGCTTGTGGTTCTCAGTCTTGCAATGCCTCACGGGGCTTGTTCTTCAACAACTGGAGGGCCAAAGTTTGCCTACCCCTGGTGTAGGAGAAATGTTCTGTCCTCTAGATGGGACTTCTATTCCGTGACCTCTAGAGTAGAAGAAAAATTCTCCGTACTTTAGTGGATGTCTATTTCATGACTTCTAGTGTTGGCGAAAAATCCGTACTTTAGATGGGACGTCTATTCCATGACCTCTAGTGTAAGATTGTGTTGGGCAAAATTTGTTGTGGAACTAAAAGTCCCATCACATCTGAGTGGTGCTTGTGCTTGCCGACCTTGCAATACCTCATGATACATAGCTCTTGCAACAGCAGGATGGCTGATATTTGCCTACCCCTGTTGTAGGAGAAATGTTCTCTGTACTTTAGATGGGACATCTCTTCCATGACCTCTAGCAGAAACGTTCTCCGCACTTCAGTTAGATGTCTGTTATGACCTCGAGTGTAGAATTTTATAGGAGTTGTTCTCTATACCTTTTTTAGATGGGACATCTATTTGATGACCTCTTGTCCCATCTAAAAAAAAAAAAAAAAAAAAGGTACAAAAAACTACCCTTACACAATCCTGCACAAGAGGTCATCAGATATCCCATCTAAAAAGGTATAGAGAACTCCTCCATACTTCAGTTAGATGTCTGTTATGACCTCGAGTGTAGAAGTTTATAGGAGAACTTTTCTGCTAGAGGTCATGGAATAGATGTCCCATCTAAAAAAAAAGGTACAAAAAACTACTTACACAATCCTGCACATCTATTCCATGACCTCTAGCAGAAAAGTTCTCCGCACTTCAGTTAGATGTCTGTTATGGCCTTGAGTGTAGAATTTTATAGGAGGAGTTCTCTATACCTTTTTAGATGGGACATCTATTTGATGACCTCTTGTGCAGGATTGAGTAGGGGTAGTTTTGGTACCTTTTTTTTTTTTTTTTTTAGATGGGACATCTATTCCATGACCTCTAGCAGAAAAGTTCTCCTATAAAATTCTACACTCAAGGTCATAACAGACATCTAACTGAAGTATGGAGGAGTTCTCTATACCTTTTTAGATGGGACATCTACTTGATGACCTCTTGTGCAGGATTGTGTAATGGTAGTTTTTTTTGTACCTTTTTTAGATGGGACATCAATTCCATGACCTCTAGCAGAAAAGTTCTCCGCACTTCAGTTGTCTGTTATGACCTCGTCTGTAGAATTTTTTTATAGGAGGAGTTCTCTATACCTTTTTAGATGGGACATCTATTTTGTTGACCTCTTGTGTAGGATTGTGTAAGGGTAGTTTTCTGTACCTTTTTTAGATGGGACATTTGTTCTATGACCTCTTTTGTGTAGGAGAATCGTTCTTTATATCGTAGATGGGAATTCCATTCCATGACCTCTAGCGTAGGAGAAAAGTTCTCCATACTTTTAGTTGATGTCTATTCCATGACCCCCTAGTGCAATATTGTGTGGGATATACGTAACTTGTATCCTACATGATCTTACACTAGGGGTAATGGAATAGACGACCAATTAAAGTACGGAGAACTTTCTCCTACACTAGAGGTCATGGAATACTGTAAATGTCCCATTTCAAGGTACAAAGATTCTCCTACACAAGATGTCAAAGAATAGACCTCATAGGTATAGAGAACTCCAATTTAAAGTAAGGAGAACTTTTCTCCTACACTAGAGGTCATGGAATAGACCTACAACTAAAGAACAGAGACCTTTTTTTTTTCTCCTACACTAAAAGTCATGGAATAGACCTCCAACTAAAGAACAGATACATTTTCTCCTACACTATAAGTCCTAGAATAGACCTCCAACTAAGGAACAGAGACCTTTCTCCTACACTAGAAGTCATGGAATAGACCTCCAACCAAGGAACAGAGACCTTTCTCCTACACTAGAAGTCATGGAATAGACATCCAAATAAACAGACCTTTTCTTCTACACTAGAGGTCATGGAATAGACGTCCGATCTAAAGTGCTCCTACACTAGAGGTCATGGAATAGACATCCGATCTAAAGTTCTCCTACACTAGAGGTCATGGAATAGATGTCCGATCTAAAGTTCCCCTACACTTGAGTACTTTAGATGGGATGTCTATGCCATGACCTCTAGTTTAGAAGTTTTCTGTACTTTAGTTGGAGTGCTCTAACTTTAGATGGGACATCTATTTTATGACATCTTGTGTCGGAGAATCTTTCTTTGTACCTTAGATGGGACATCTACAGTATTCCATGACCTGTAGTGTAGGATTGTGTAGGAGAAAGGTTCTTTAGCTGGACATCCATTTCATGAGCCCTAGTGTAAGATATGAGTAACTTGTCATGGAATAGACATCCAACTAAAGTACTACTTTTTTTTTTTTTTAATCTCCTGCACAATTCTACATTAAAGTTCTTTTCCCTTTAGTTGGACGTCTATTCCGTGACCTTTAGTGTAGGAGAAATGTTCTCCATACTTTGGACGTCTTCTAAACTACACTTTAGTCGGACATCTATTCCATGACCTCTAGTATAGAAGACGTCCAAAGTATGGAGAACATTTCTCCTACACTAAAGGTCACGCAATAGACAATACATGTACAGTACAAGAACTTCTCTCCTACACAATCCTACTCTAGAGGTCATGGAATACTGTAGATGTCCCATCTAAGGTACAAAGTAAGATTCTCCAACACAAGAAGTCATAGAATAGATGGAGTTCTCTGTACTTTTTTTTTTAGATGTGACATCTATTCTATGACTTCTTGTGTTGGAGAATCTTTCTTTGTACCTTAGATGGGTCATCTACAGTATTCCATGACCTCTAGAGTAGGATTGTGCAGAAGAAAAGTTCTTGTACTGTATATGCATTGTCTATTGCGTGACCTTTAGTGTAGGAGAAATGTTCTCCATACTTTGGACGTCTTCTAAACTACACTTTAGTTGGACATCTATTCCATGACCTCTAGTGTAGAAGAAATCCACAGTATGGAGAACATTTCGCCTACACTAAAGGTCACGCAATAGACAATACATATAAAGTACAAGAGCGTCTCTCCTACACAATCCTACTCTAGAGGTCATGGAGAATCTTTTTGTACCTTAGATGGGACATCTACCGTATTCCAACACTAGATGTCCATCTAAAGTACAGAGAACTCCTACAAAATATTATACTAGAGGCCATGAAATAGACGTCCAACTAAAGTACGGAGAACTTTATTCCATGACCTCTAGTGCAGGAGAAAAGTTCTCTACACTTTAGTTGGACATCTATTCCATGACCTCTAGAGAACCTTTCTCCTGCACTAGAGGTCATGGAATAAAGTTCTCAGTACCTTAGTTGGACGTCTATTTCGTGACCTAGTGTAAGCTTTTGTAGGAGGAGTTCTCTGTACCTTTTTAGATGGAACATCTATTCTATGACGTCTTGTGTCGGAGAACCTTTCTTTGTACCTTAGATGGGACATCTAAAGTATTCCATGACCTCTAGAGTAGGATTGTGTAGGAGAGAAGTTCTTGCACTGTATATGTATTGTCTATTCTGTGACCTCCTAGTGTAGAAGTTTTCTGTACTTTAGATGGTATGTATATTTCATGACCTCTAGTGTAGGATTGAGGTCCCCTGTTTAGGTTTCAGTTCAGATGAAGCTAGAGAATGACTCCTCTCCAGTTATTCTTGGAGATTTAGTGGGTTCTGTTCATCTCATTTCCATCTCTTGCTCCGTTGCCAACCGCCCTCCCAGTCCCACCCCCTCTGTGCCAGTCTTTATGCGGCTGAATGGGCGAGGAATGTAATCCGCATTATACGCCTTTGATGGTTAACTTCCCCACTTCATTGGGATAAGGGGAGTTGCGGGGACATGAGAGGGGGCTTGTTTAGGCTCTCTCATATGCAAATGACCGCCATTGAGTGCTGTGGAACGTAATGAGATAACACATCTTCAGAGACCCCAGCACAATCGTGGAAATCCTAAAACAAAAGCTGTTCAGGGACGTGAAAGGGATTTTGCCAGGCGGAGACTGAGGGTGATCCTTGTTCTCCCCCCCCTCCCGACACACACAACAGATTTTTTTCCCACCCCCAAAGGAGCCAAAAGCCCCAGAGAAGTGCCAATATACTGCTTTAATATTCATGAACTTGTCAGTCTGACGTTCTGTCCTGGCAACTCTTACAACCGTTTTGTATCAAAGATTTTTTTTTTTTTTCTGTTTTAAAGCGGACCTTTCGGTAACTTCCAATGTTCATGAATGAATTCCTGATGTCATTTATATACAGGAACAGTCAAATTTTTACAGGGAAAATGCCTTTTTATCATAAAGCCATACTTGAGCTCCAGTCTTTGACTTTGCTTAGGTTGAGACAGGGGCGGACTGACCATTTGGAAACTCGGGCACTGCCCGGGGTCAGTAGGGGGCCCCATGAGATTCTCCTGGTACCTTTTTTTTCATAGGTTTTTTTGAGTTTGGGCAGGAACACAGGGGCCCCATGATGCCCTATTGCCCGGGGGCCTCATGAGTTGTCAGTCCACCCCTGGGCTGAGATGTCACCAGTCAGTGGTACAAGCAGTACCACCCTTCGTTCAGTTTCCTTGGCAGGAGAAAGTCCCTATAAGAGGGCAAGGAAACTGAAGAACGAAGGGTGGTACTGCTTGTCCCAAGTGGGCTTGTTTATATGGTCTTTTTCCTACCATGTTCTGCACACCATTTCACCCTAAAACGAGCAGAAACAACCTTCATATTTTAGTTTTCTTGCCTTGAGTAGGCTTTTTTATAGGGGTCTTCCTCCTTCCATGCTCTGCATGCACCTCCACCCTTGGAACAAGCAACGCCACCCTTTGTATTTCAGTTTTTTACCCCAAGGTGGGCTCTTTCTAGGGTCTTTCTGCCGCCGTGTTTTGCACACTCCACCCTTGGAGTGGGCAGCACCACCCTTCATATACCAGTTCTCCTGCCCCGAATGGGCTTTTTATAGGGTCTTACTGCTGGCATGTTCTGCACACCCCTCCACCCTTGGAATGAGCAGCGCCACCCTTCATATCAGTTCTCCTGCCCCGAATGGGCTTTTTATAGGGTCTTTCTGTTGGCAAGTTCTGCACACCCCTCCACCCTTGGAATTAAAAGTAACACCCTTTGCATTACAGTCCCTTTAAAGAGCCTACTTGAGGCAAGGGTGGACTGGTGTGAAGAACATGGTAGGAGAGTCCCTATAAGAAGCAAGAAAACTGAAGTACGAAGGTGGTACTGCTTGTCCCAAGTGGGCTTGTTTATATGGTCTTTCTCCTACCTTGTTCTGCACACCATTTCACCCTAAAACGAGCAGAAACACCCTTCATATTTTAGTTTTCTTGCCTTGAGTAGGCTCTTTATAGGGGTCTTCCTCCTGCCAGGCTTTGCATGCACCTCCACCCTTGGAACAAGCAACGCCACCCTTTGTATTTCAGTTTTTTTACCCCAAGGTGGGCTCTTTCTAGGGTCTTTCTGCCGACGTGTTTTGCACACTCCACCCTTGGAGTGGGCAGCACCACCCTTCATATACCAGTTCTCCTGCCCCAAATGGGCTTTTTATAGGGTCTTACTGCTGGCATGTTCTGCACACCCCTGCACCCTTGGAATGAGCAGCAGCACCCTTCAAATATCAGTTCTCCTGCCCCGAATGGGCTTTTTATAGGGTCTTTCTGCTGGCATGTTCTGCACACCCCTCCACCCTTGGAATGAGCAGCACCACCCTTCATATATCAAATCTCCTGCCCCGAATGGGCTTTTTATAGGGCCTTTCTGCCGATGTGTTTTGCACACTCCACCCTTGGAGTGGGCAGCACCACCACCCTTCAAATATCGGTTCTCCTGCCCCGAATGGGCTTTTTATAGGGTCTTCCTGCCGTGTTTTGCACACTCCACCCTTGGAGTGGGCAGCACCACCCTTATATCAGTTCTCCTGCCCCGAATGGGCTTTTTATAGGGTTTTTCTCCTTCCTTGCTCTGCACACCCCTCCACCCTTGGAATGAGCAGCGCCACCCTTCATATACCAGTTCTCCTGCCCCGAATGGGCTTTTTATAGGGTCTTTCTGCTGGCATGTTCTGCACACCCCTCCACCCTTGGAATGAGCAGCGCCACCCTTCATATTTCAGCTTTCTTACCCCGAGTGGTCTCTTCATATATAGGGTCTTTCTCCTTCCTTGCTCTGCACACCCCTCCACCCTTGGAATGAGCAGCGCCACCCTTCACATATCAGTTCTCCTGCCCCGAATGGGCTTTTTATAGGGTCTTTCTGCCGTGTTTTGCACACTCCACCCTTGGAGTGGGCAGCACCACCCTTCTTAGATCCGTTCTCCTGCCCCGAATGGGCTTTTTATAGGGTCTTTCTGCCGGCATGTTCTGCACACCCCTCCACCCTTGGAATGAGCAGCGCCACCCTTCATATTTCAGCTTTCTTACCCCGAGTGGTCTCTTCATATGTAGGGTCTTTCTCCTTCCTCGCTCCACCCTTGCCGGCACACACATTAAACGCACACATTTATCACACAGCTTGTGAATCTTGCCTGGTAACAAAGCAATTCTTGTTTACCCAACTTGGAGGGATCATTTTTCAGACCTCACAAATCCCCTCTTCACCTTTCCCATCAGAAAACACCTCCCTGAACAATAAGAAAATTGGGGCCTGCCACCTGATAGCTCTCCCAAGGAACCGGCCAGAGAGGAATGTGCCGAGCTAACAGGCTCTTGTGAGACGGCCTTTGTGCTGTGCGTCTGAATCTGCTGGGGACGCCCTGCCGAGGCTTTATCCCTTACCCTGGAGACTGCAATATATATATTTATGTGTAGAAATATATCTTTTATGTAGACCTAGAAGACTCCAGGCCTTCCTGTCTGCCAACCGAGTAAAATATTAACCACTTCTTTCTGTAGGACACAAAGCGTGCTCAATGTTCCATAGGATCAAAGTAGGGCATGTGCTCGCCCTGTCCTGCATGTTGTATCATAAATTTTGGTGGGAACTTGCTTTTAATTAAATGTTTTTTTTTCATATAGAAAGTTTGTGTCGATTTATGGGCCAGATTCTTGGTGCTCTGCGACCGTTGTCTTGATGAAGCCTGTAGATTCTGTCCTGTGCGTCAAGACCAAAGATGAAAGTGTATGTGAACCTTAAGTCTGGCGTCTACGATACATTGTCCCTTCTTTGTTCTTTAAGCCCGGTGCAATTTCTGAGCTGTATAACTCTGATTCCCAGGAATCCCACCAGTTTTCCTTGGAAAGAACCCCCGTTCCTGTTTCTAACTGACTGTGCTAGGTATGGAAATGGGTCTGTCCTGGTGTGGAGCTACAGGACACCATTTTTTGATGCTTGTATCCTCACTGGGGGGGGGGGGGGGGTGTTCCCCTTTACTTTGAAAAAATTTCCTCTCTAATTTGGAAAAGTGAGGCGTATTCCCATGTTTGGTTGTCTCCAAACCATTTTGTCCCAATTACCATTCCCTCGTCTCTTGGTCAGGGAGACTATATGGTCATCAGGACACAAGGGTGAATCTCCTCAGTGGAGGACAAAGCCAGCAACACAAACTTGGCAGATGGTCCAACTCTTTCCTACCCTATGTTCTTCTACACTTTACCATGGGACGTTTGTAGTTCATCTTAATTCCTTGTTATAACAGGCAGAAATCATGTAATTTGTTGGTAACGTGTGCAAAACGCATGAAAACCCACATGGAACGTGTCCAGCTTAAATATGTTTTTACTTAAGGAAGGTTTGGGTACTTATTATACAGTATTTATATAGCACCAACAGTTTGCTCAGCGCTGTACATTATAGTGGGGAACAGAACATGAGACCATACAATACACGAGGGGTTCGAGCGCCCTGCTCCTTGGAGCTTACAATCTAGGAGGGAGGGGATAGTGGTACAGGAGGAAATAGCTGTGGTGGATGGAGTGGTGGGAAGAGTGGAGGAGGTCGGCAGGTTAGCAGGGGGTGGGGTAGGCTTCTCTGAAGAGATGGGTTTTCAGGGTGCGCCTAAAGGTGAGGGTAGGTGACAGTCTGGATTGGGGTAGTGAGTTCCAGAGGATGAGGGAAGACCTGGAGTTGTGCATGGGAGGAGGAGACCAGGGAACTAGAAAGTAGGAGGTCTTGTGAGGAGTGAAGAGTACGGGTTGGGTGGTATTTGGGTATCGGGTCGGTGAGGTAGTTTGGGGCAGCGTTGTGAATAGCTTTGTATGTCTGTGTTAGTAGTTTGAAATTAATGAGTTGGGCAATCGGGAGCCAGTGGAGGGAATGACAGAGGGGGGTGGCCTGGAGACGGGCATGGGAGGAGGAGACCAGGGAACTAGAGTGTAGGAGGTCTTGTGAGGAGCGGAGAGTGTGTTTTGGGTGGTAGATGGATATGTTCTGCCAATCTCTTGTTGGCCCCTGTATAACCATGCTGAGAGTTGGACACAATGGAGACCCATTTGGTCCCCCGTTGCTTTGTTCTCTGTTGGGCGTCTACCACCCAGTAAGCATGGTTCATGTGATACACTGGTGAGGACACTGTGTTGTCCATTCATAGGGATGCAAAGTGCCCTGGGTGATGGCGTATTCCATAACTGCAGTGACGTCTTCTGGGAGGTCCAAGATCTGGCCTCACTGGCTGGTAGAGGTTCCTCAGTCTGGCAGAACAGATTGATTCATTGTATGCAAACTCTACATCGGTTTTTCAGTTCGCTTGACATAATGTTTGGTTGTATACAGTCATCTTGAGAATTATTTTTGTTGATCGGGTCAACTTTATTTATTTTTATTTTATTTACACCTTGGAGATCCTACCAGTAGCCGCATATCTGTTTGAGGTCTGACAATACCAAGGTCCGGTGTTGTATTTTCAGCAGATTTGTCAGTTATGCTGTTGGCCATTGGTCAGCTGGGTTTGCAGGAGGCATGCCCCGATAAGCAGCCCATTGGCCAACTGGTAGCCGTTTGGGATTAAAGGGTTCCGTTAAGACTTGATGGATGAATGCACCTTCACAGAAGGCTTTAGAGGTTTGTCAAGACTTTTTTTTTTTTGCCATCTTCTGCCACAAGTCCATGTCCCCAGTGGTATGCCAGCCATTGAAGGTGTCTGCAGCATGCCTGCCTTCTGATCCGCATACACACGGGGGCCCATCACCTGAATACGTTGGCCAACTCGAGGACAGTTGCGATGTGACCGCCTGCTCCGTATCCTCAATAGATGTCGTAAAACCTGTTCCCCTGTATGCTTTTTAATTTTGTTTTCTCATATCTGACCTACTTGGAGCAGCACAGACCTTACAAATTTCTCACTTACTTTCCTGTTGGATGCCAGGTGCCTCTGTAAAGCCCGGGGCATGCCCACACCTAGTTTCCATACAGGTTTTGATTATGTTGGGTGCCATCCAAATGCCAAACCCCATTACACATCCCTGCAGCACTCGGGAGTTTGTGGATTTTGCGCTGCTACTTCCTTGCTGCCGGCATTTGATGTTCCAGATATCCTCACTTCATCTCTGATTTCTCTGCTTGTTGGCCCATCCCCTTGCAATCATCCTGTGACTGCTTTTAAGCAGTACAAGCTGTACATGGACCGTGTGGTTGAAGAGTGTCATGAAGTAGCAGGAGGTGTGGTGCAATGTGGGAAATGGCGAAAGGTGTGATCGTATGGTAACAAATGGGAGCTTAGAAGGTGATTGCTGAACTGGTGATAATGTGGGTTGGTACCAAGATGGGAGCTTAGAAGGCGATTGCTGTACTGGTGATAATATGTGGGTTGGTACCAAGATGGGAGCTTAGAAGGCGATTGCTGTACTGGTGATATGTGGGTTGGTACCAAGATGGGAGCTTAGAAGGCAATTGCTGTACTGGTGATAATATGTGGGTTGGTACCAAGATGGGAGCTTAGAAGGTGATTGCTGTACTGGTGATAATATGTGGGTTGGTACCAAGATGAGAGCTTAGAAGGTGATTGCTGTACTGGTGATATGTGGGTTGGTACCAAGATGGGAGCTTAGAAGGTGATTGCTGTACTGGTGATAATATGTGGGTTGGTACCAAGATGGGAGCTTAGAAGGCGATTCCTGTACTGGTGATATGTGGGTTGGTACCAAGATGGGAGCTTAGAAGGCGATTGCTGTACTGGTGATATGTGGGTTGGTACCAAGATGGGAGCTTAGAAGGTGATTGCTGTACTGGTGATAATATGTGGGTTGGTACTAAGATGGGAGCTTAGAAGGCGATGGCTGTACTGGTGATATGTGGGTTGGTACCAAGAGAAGAAGAGAAAATCAGGCAAAAAAACCGAGGCATGACCTAATGATGGTTCTCATTTCCTTTGCAGGTTCCTACCAGGAAAGGGCTTGGTTATATACCCAGCGATCGGAGACCGATTGGACATTATTTGCCCCAAGGGGGAGCCATCGCGGCCTTATGAGTATTACAAGCTGTACATGGTTCGCAAAGAACAGGCTGAATCCTGCAGCACCGTTATGGATCCCAATGTCTTGGTTACATGCAACCAGCCGGATAAAGAGTTTCGATTCACCATTAAGTTCCAGGAGTTCAGCCCAAATTACATGGGCCTGGAGTTCAAAAAGGGCCAGGACTACTTCATCACATGTAAGTGCCTCCGCGATGGTGGGAGGGCAGCATTGTTGAGTTCAACCATAACCCTGGTCTTGCCAAACTGCAACCATACAAAGCATTATTAAAGCTGATTGTGTTGGAACATTTGAAGGGATTGTATAGGTATGACCCAAATCTCCCTCTAATTTATTTTGTTGCTCCTTTAGCTAGAAACCGCTTTTATTACTCCCTGTGACATCACCATGCCTGCAAAAGGGGCAGCTACTAGGAGTATCAATGAGAAGTCCATTTCTATTGAGCTAAGCTTGGCCCCCGAGAACTACATTCCCCAAGGCAGAGTTCTGTAATCCAGCAGAGAAGATCCCGGGCAGGGTTGACCATGTACACTCAGCAGGTGCAACGTTGTCAGCTCAGGAATCCAGTAATTCCCGACTTCCTGAACGGATAGCTCATCCATCTGGTAGTTTGTGCTCCTCTTAATGCCTGGCGTAACATCCTCCTACAGAGTAATGCTTGGTGCCTTGCTTTATCAAGATGTCCAACTACACGTAAAACTGGGCTCAACATTTCCTGTTTTGCCACGGCGACACAAAACCAGTTCGGTGACCAGGTCATTAAGAGCCTCCTCAACTGCCTAGATACTGTGGAACTGTCCCAGGATTGAACCCAGATCCTCAAGTCATGTGGGTCCATGACATATCCCACTTCTGCATGCTGGAACCCCCATTTCACCACCCAGTTGCAACGCTATACAAGTACTGTAGGGTGAAGTGATCTCTTGGCCATCAGTACTTTCTGGCACTGATGTTCATAACTGGTGTCACATTTGTTCCCGGCTATTACTTTGGAGCTGACTTTTATTTTGGAAGTATTTGACCAGGTTCGACGTAAATTATTCACACATTTTTCTCCTACCTGCCAAGATAATCTGCTTTGACACCGAAAACTATGACAACATGGCATTAGCCATTGGGCCTACAGTGAGCCTAAATGTATCTCTATCAGGGACTGACCATTCGGGCACTGCCTGGGGTCAGTAGAGGGCCCCATGAAATGCCCCTTGTACCTTTTTAATAGGCTTTTTTGGAGGTGCTTTGTGCGGGCAAGGACATGGGCCCCATGATCCCCTATTGCCCAGGGGCCTCATGAGTTGTCAGTCCGCCCCTGATATCTATACACTATATGGCCATCTGACCAACACACCCATATGAGGTTGTTAGACCTCCCATTCTAAAGTCCATTTTGGAATTGCCCTCCTTTGCAGCTATACCATTCTTCTTTTTGGGAGTTCTTTTCACAAGGTTTTGGAAGGTGTTTATGGGAATTTGTACCGATTTTGTGTGGTTAGGTACTGATGTTGGATGAGAAGACCTGACTTCACAAATCAATCCCCACATTTGGCAGCAAAGAAAGACCTGGCCTATAATCTGGTGTTCAGTAGGGTAGAAAGGTAGAAACATGGTGATGGTAGAAGACAAAGTGGTTTATCGAGCCTTCAACCGGTGTTCCAATTCATTCCAAAGTATTCAGTAGGGTTGAGATCAGGGTTCTGTGCAGGACACAAGTTCCTCATGACCTCAATCCTACTGAACACCTTTGGAATGAGAAGACCTGATCCCCAAAAAAGTTCCATAGTGTTAGGAGCAGGTACTCATGTTGAATGAGAATACCTTAGGGTTGAGGTCAGGATTCTGTGTAGAACACTTGAGTTCCTCCACACCAAACTGACCAAACTGGTCAAACCATGTCTTTGTGGAGCTGGCTTTGTACACAGGGGCACATTCATGCTGGAACAGAAAAGCACAATTGTCTACAATCCCTTTTTGTATGGTATAATATGAACAGGACCCTACAGGTACTGATGGTGGAGAAGACCTGGCTCAACATTAGCATTCCAATTCATCTCAAAGGTGTTCAGTAGGGTTGAGGTCAGGGCTCTGTACAGTACACTAGAGTTCCTCCAGGATATCAAACCTACTGAGCACCTTTTGAGATGAGAGGACCTCATCCCAAAGGTGTTCTGTAGGGTTAAGAACAGGTACTGATGGACGAGAAGACCTTATACCGTAGGTCTTCCAAAGTTAGGGTTGAGGTCAGGGCTCTGTACAGTACACTCGCGTTCCTCCAGTACCTGTCTTTAACCCTACAGAACACCTTTGGGATGAGGTCCTCTCATCTCAAAAGGTGCTCAGTAGGTTTGTGATCCTGGAGGAACTCGAGTGTACTGCACAGAACCCTGACCTCAACCCCAACTTTGGAAGACCTACGCTATAAGGTCTTCTCGTTTATCAGTACCTGTCTTTAACCCTACAGAACACCTTTTGGGATGAGGTCCTCTCATCTCGAAAGGTGCTCAGTAGGTTTGTGATCCTGATGGACGAGAAGACCTTATATCATAGGTCTTCCAAAGTTAGGGTTGAGGTCAGGGCTCTGTACAGTACACTCGAGTTCCTCCAGGATCTCAAACCTACTGAGCACCTTTGAGATGAGAGAACCTCATCCCAAAGGTGTTCTCGTCCATCAGTACCTGTCCTTAACCCTACAGAACACCTTTGGGATGAGGTTCTCTCATCTCAAAGATGCTCAGTAGGTTTGAGATCCTGGAGGAACTCGAGTGTACTGTACACAGCCCTGACCTCAACCCTAACTTTGGAAGACCTACGGTATAAGGTATTCTCATCCATCAGGATCACAAACCTACTGAGCACCTTTTGAGATGAGAGGACCACATCCCAAAAGGTGTTCTGTAGGGTTAAAGACAGGTACTGATAAAGAGAAGACCTTATACCATAGGTCTTCCAAAGTTGGGGTTGAGGTCAGGGCTCTGTACAGTACACTCGAGTTCCTCCAGGATCATAAACCAACTGAGCACCTTTTGAGATGAGAGGACCTCATCCCAAATGTGTTCTGTAGGGTTAAAGACAGGTACTGGAGGAACATGAGTGTACTGATGAGGACCTCATCCCAAAGGTTTTCTGTAGGGTTAAGGACAGGTACTGATAAAGAGAAGACCTTATACCATAGGTCTTCCAAAGTTGGGGTTGAGGTCAGGGCTCTGTACAGTACACTCGAGTTCCTCCAGGATCATAAACCAACTGAGCACCTTTTGAGATGAGGACCTCATCCCAAAGGTGTTCTGTAGGGTTAAAGACCGGTACTGGAGGAACTCAAGTGTGTACTGTACAGAGCCCTGACCTCAACCGTAACTTTGGAAGACCTATGGTATAAGGTCTTCTCGTTTATCAGTACCTGTCCTTAACCCTACAGAAAACCTTTGGGATGAGGTCCTCATCAGTACACTCATGTTCCTCCAGTACCTGTCTTTAACCCTACAGAACACATTTGGGATGAGGTCCTCTCATCTCAAAAGGTGCTCAGTTGGTTTGTGATCCTGGAGGAACTCTAGTGTACTGTACAGAGCCCTGACCTCAACCGTAACTTTGGAAGACCTACGCTATCAGTACCTGTCCTTAATCCTACAGAAGACCTTATAGCGTAGGTCTTCCAAAGTTAGGGTTGAGGTCAGGGCTCTGTGCAGGACACAAGTTCCTCCACACCAAACTGGTCAAACCATGTCCTTGTGGAGCTGACTTTGTACACAGGGGCACATTCATGCTGAAACAGAAAAGTCTTCACCAAACTGTTACCACAAGGTTGCAAAAACAATTGTCTACAATGTCTTTGTATGATGGAGTAATACCAGTACCCATCACTGGAAACAACTAGACTCAATTGGAGGGAAGTCCACATACCTTTTTGGTTTTTTAGCAGATGCAATGCTCAGGTACAAATTCATGTTCCTATGAAAGGTCCTTTTTGCCGTCGTCCGTCCACTAGTACAACTGAATTGTGTCCGAGGTCAAGCTTGCTGCCTATATGCAAATGACTTGTTTCGTTGAAATATTTTTAGCCGTAGAAGACCTCTATAGATCTCATTAGTTCTTCTCAGATATAAAAACAAGTTTAAAGAAAGTTGTCTCGGTAGACATTCCGAGCAGGAAATGTAAATAATGAGACCTGCTTTCTGTTCTGTATTAAGTCCTTCGGTATAATTAAAGTGCCTATGTTTCTCACCAGTCTTGTGTGAAATGTGCTCACGCAGCAGTGTGGAGTACATCTCAAGTATTCCCCTTAGCGGGGCTCATGGCCTGTTAAGTAGAAGGGTTTCTGCAGTTTAGGGTCACGGTAAGGTTTATTGCAGCCCAGGGCACTGCAATAAATGTAAACTCTCCCCCCTTCCTCTTGCAGTAGTAATGATTTGTATTGCTTAGACTGTGGGAACTATATGAAAGGTGGATTTCGTTCAAAAACCTAATTTGTGTGGACTATCTTAAGGCAAGCATTGGTGTTTCATGTGTGGAGTTTTTTTTTTTTTTTTTTTTAATACAGTTGGCTCTTTGAAGGGTAAATGTGGACGTCTTTGAACCGTGTCCCATCTGTTTCATTAAAGTGTTCTCGGGAGGGGGGGTTAAATATACACTATAGCCAAAAGCTTGTGGACACCTGACCATCGCACCTATAGTAACTTGTTGGATATCTGGTTTGGCCATTATTAGTTGCCTCCCTTTTGTGGCTATAACATACTCTACTCTTCTGGGAAGGCTTTCCACCAAATTTTGGATGGTGTCTGCGGGAATTGGTGCCTATTTGTGAGGTCGGGTACTGATGTTAGACGAGAAGACCTGGCTCTCGTGTTGGGCCCCAAAATAAAAGACCAGGCTCACGATCGGCATTCCAGTTCATCCGAAAGGTGTTCAGTAGGGTTCAGGTCAGGGCTCTGTAGGACACTTTAGTTCCTCCTCCCATCACATCTAGGAGTTAGCCATGGTTTTGGAATGGGTTACCCAACAAACTCCTAGATGTGATGGGAGGAGGAACTTGAGTGTCCTGCAGAGCACTGACCTCAACCCTACTGAACACCTTTTGGATGAATTGGAATGCGGATTGTGAGCCACTCTTCTCAGGAGACTTTTCACAAGATTTTGGAGGGTGTCTTTGTGCCTGTTTTGTGAGCCAGGTCTGCTCATCCAACGTCAGTATCAGACCTCAAACAGGCACAAAGACACCCTCCAAAATCTTGTGAAAAGTCTCCTGAGAAGAGTGGCTCACAATCGTCATTCCAATTCATCTGAAAGGTGTTCAGTAGGGTTGAGGTCAGGGCTCTGTAGGACACTAGAGTTCCTCCTCCCATCACATCTAGGAGTTAGCCATGCTTTTGGAAT
This sequence comes from Staurois parvus, assembly GCF_062004578.1. NCBI lineage: Eukaryota > Metazoa > Chordata > Amphibia > Anura > Ranidae > Staurois > Staurois parvus. Next base: position 277,974 of record NW_028318794.1, read on the forward strand.
GGGTTACCCAACAAACTCCTAGATGTGATGGGAGGAGGAACTCGAGTGTCCTGCAGAGCACTGACCTCAACTCTACTGAACGCCTTTCGGATGAATTGGAAAGCAGATTGTGAGCCACTCTTCTCAGGAGACTTTTCACAAGGTTTTGGAGGGTGTCTTTGTGCCTGTTTGAGGTCTGGTACTGATGTATGAGCAGACCTGGCTCACAATCGGCATTCCAATTCATCCGAAAGGTGTTCAGTAGGGTTGAGGTCAGTGCTCTGCAGGACACTCTAGTTCCTCCTCCCATCACATCTAGGAGTTTGTTGGGTAACCCATTCCAAAACCATGGCTAACTCCTAGATGTGATGGGAGGAGGAACTCGAGTGTCCTGCAGAGCACTGACCTCAACCCTGCTGAACACCTTTCGGATGAATTGGAATGCTGATTGTGAGCCACTCTTCTCAGGAGACTTTTCACAAGATTTTGGAGGGTGTCTTTGTGCCTGTTTTTGAGGTCTGGTACTGATGTTGGATGAGCAGACCTGGCTCTCGTGTTGGGCTGGGCCCCAAAATAAAAGACCAGGCACACGATTGGCATTCCAATTCATCCGAAAGGTGTTCAGTAGGGTTGAGGTCAGGGCTCTGCAGGACAAGAGTTCCTCCTCCCATCACATCTAGGAGTTAGTTTGTTGGGTAACCCATTCCAAAACCATGGCTAGGTCCTAGATGTGATGGGAGGAGGAACGCAAGTTTCCTGCAGAGCCCTGACCTGAACCCTACTGAACACCTTTCGGATGAATTGGAATGCCAATCGTGAGCCTGGTCTTTTATTTTGGGGCCCAACACGAGAGCCAGGTCTTCTCGTCTAACATCAGTACCCGACCTTAAAAACAGGCACAAAGACACCCTCCAAAATCTTGTGAAAAGTCTCCTGAGAAGAGTGGAGGATGTTACAGCCACAAAGGGGGAAATACAATAACATGCAACTCCACAGTAATAGCCATGGTTTTGAAATGGGTTACACAACAAACTATTACTGTGGAGTTGCGCGCGCAACTCCATTTAAGGCCCTTATTAGGTTTCCCCCTTTTGTGGCTGTAACCTCCTCCACTCTTAGACTTTTTCCACAAGATTTTAGAGGGTGTCTTTGTGCCCGTTTTTTGAGGTCTGGTACTGATAGATGAGCAGACCTGACTCACCATCGGGGTTCCATTTCATCCCAAGGGTGGAGGTCAGAGTTCTGTACAAGACACCCCAAACTGGTCATTCATGTCTATAATGGAGGCAGTTATGGTGGATCAGAAAAAGGGTCTTCACCAAACTGACACAAGGTTGGAAAAGCACAATTGTCTACAATGCGTTTTGTATGATGGCGTATTAGCAGAACCCTTCACTGGAGACCCCATGAACGTATATATGTCCAGTGGTGGGGGTCATTTACGTTTTACCATATAGTCTAAAGTTGCCTATAAACTGGAGAGGGTTAAGAGCATCTTTTGGCTTGGGGCGTTTCGGTTGACCTTCACTCTTCTTAGGGGGAAGGAGGCTACCTAGAGCTTCATGATACTATTTTCCTACAGAAGCTTCCCATTAAAGCTTCACTCCAGGCCAACCCTGGCTACACAGACTAAATACAAAGTATTACCTGCCAAAGGATTTCTACACTGTCCAACCAGTCCTGAGATCTATTCATCTCAGTCAGGCAGCAGACACCAATTACATCTGAGAAATCCTTTTTGTCCACACCCTCACCTGTTGACTTGGGGTGTTTCGGTTAACCTTCACTCTTAGTAACATGAAGCTCAATAGGTAGCCTCCTTCCCCCTTTTTTCCTACAGAAGATTCCCATTAAAGCTTCACTCCAGGCCAACCCTGGCTACAAAGTATGGGAGGTGGTTTACCTGCCAAAGGATTTCTACGCTGTCCAACCAGTCCCGAGATCTATTCATCTCAGCCAGGCAGAAGACACCACCTTACTAAAAAATAGAACTATCCAGTTCAACTTGCCAGCCTACCCCAGTCTAATAATTGCTATTTTCGGCAAGGAACATGGGTAAGTATAACTTAAGACACCACTTACAACTGAGAAATACTTTCTTTTGTCCACACCCTCGCCTGTTGACTGGACAGTGAAAAAGCAGTAGACCGATGAGGTCAACTCTCTGCTCCTATCAACATGTTTGTTTTCTAAGCAGCTTTCCGAACTGCCTTCCAGTCTTGAGTGCGGCTGTATTCGGAATTTCAGAAGGCCGATACAAAGTCCAATCCAGGTGCTTGCATTAAACCCCCCCCCCCCCCCAAAAAAAAAAACCCCCAAAGAATTTATTAATAGAGCCGCTTTTATTTGGATCTTTCATATCTGCCTGGAGTTGAGCTTTAAATTCCTCAACCGCAGTCGCTTTTGTATAACTGAAGGTTTTCTTCGGCACTGCAGATGCTTTCATCATGGCTGTAGAATGATTCTATCCAGACAAGCGTGGGACAAGTGCTGGCATGGACTATGTATGGCTATAAATGGACCGCTGGCACTGGTTTTATGTTCTCAGCCTGTTTATTTCTCATGGTGCCAGTGAAAACCCTCTAACGCGAGTGCTGGAAAGTTTTTTGTGTTTCTACCCTCGCTCCTCCAGTGGAAAGAAGTGAAAAAAAAAAAAAAAATCTAATTCGGGAGACTGCTGGCCTCCCTTCCACCAGCCTGCCTGATGTACCCACATGTGACAGGTTGTCCCTTGGTTCCGGAAACCGCATTTTGATTTGGGCCAGACGGAGCGAGAAGACGACTCTTCTTGCAGTAGGGAAAGCATGCTCATTGACCCGGCTGTGCCAGCCTCACCGCGGGGATCCAGGGGCTCGCGGAGCGTGAAATGGCAGCGCCAAGGGTGTGCTTTCGCATGCTCTCCAGTTCTGGCTTCAAAAGGGAAGGGAGCGAGCGGGTTTTCCTGTATTTACAGTACTGTGGTGGACGGGTGGAGGAAAAAGCCCCTTGGCTATGGCTGTCATCAAATGTGGTCTTCCTACTTGCCAGTCACATCCTGCCTTTTTTTTTTCTTTATAAAAATCACTTTCTTTCCAGACGGACTCTTCCACCCCCGCTCCCCCCTTTTTTTTTTCTTCTCTCTTGGTATTTCTTTGTCATTTTTTATTTCTTCAGCCTTAGCCCCTGGCACCGGCTGGCTAGCGGGTGTGAGCGTGTATGGGGGAGATCTTTCACAGCAGTGCACATCTGGAAGCATTCTGTCCTCAGCTGCCAGGCGGAGGTGTCCAGCAAATCATGAAAACATTCTGCAGATCCTTTGGGTATCGGGGTTCATTTAGATCACATCTCTGCACGCTTTGTGTTTTGTCTTCTCTCCTCCTCCTTGTTCTTCTTTTTTCTTGCAGCTCCATTAGGTATGTACAGATCCCGGCTTGTCTGCTATTTTCCTCCAGTCCTTTGTGCCCATGCCTAGGGCCTCGTCTTTCGTCTCTGAACCGTACTCGGGCTGATCTTTAGCCTATGTGCTGTGTGGGACGCTCTTCATCTGGGCCCGGAGGGTGTGAGTGGAGCAAGTGTGGACCACACATGCTTCCTAACAGAGCCACACTGTATTTTTTCCTCTGCTGAATGGAGCTATGGGGTCCTCCTCCGTTTTGGACTTTGAGAGATTTCAAAAATGAATTTCTCCGTAGTGGCCTTCTAAATTCTTTAGATTTAGGGAGCAGACTGGAATAGACAAGTAGCAGCTTCATTTTTTTTAGATTCAAACGTGGTGGTGCTCACACTGGAGCTGCAGGATGGGCAACCACACAATGAGCAGGAGATACGTGGCAAAAATGGCTTCTGTTCTCCTTTGTAGTTGATGGTGTTGCTGTAATGTGGGTTGGGTGGGGCGATCGCAAGGGGGCATGGTAAGGCGTGGTGTCTACAGGCACTAATTTTTATTTTTTAAAAATGATGCAAGGGTCGCACAGCCCCTAGTGCCTAGATAGATTTTGGCATTAAAGTGACTGTGTGACTAGGTGGTTGGCACCCGGTGAGAAGGAAGCCACCATCTACACTGGCATCCATTAGGAGGGGGAAGGAGTCACCTCTACATTGGTGGATGGTGAGAATAGTACTTTACTTGGCTGGTGGGGAGATGAAGCCCCCTTTACATCACCGTTTGGGGGTAAAGCGTCCCCTATTGGTAATGGGGGGGGGGGGGGGGGGGTGTATTAGGGGCTGCTTTTACATTGCGGCTTGGTTAGGTTTTTTGCCCCATTATTAGGTTGGTGTTGACCTGGTTGGTGAAAGAGGCCTACCATTTACATTACCACAGGTTGGTGGTGGCCTGGTTGGGGAAAGAGGCCTACCATTTGGGTTACCACTGGTTGGTGGCCTGGTTGGGGAAAGAGGCCTACCATTTACATTACCACTGGTTGGTGGCCTGGTTGTGGAAAGAGGCCTACCATTTGGCTTACCACTAGTTGGTGGTGGCCTGGTTGGGGAAAGAGGCCTACCATTTACATTACCACTAGTTGGTGGTGGCCTGGTTGGGGAAAGAGGCCTACCATTTGGGTTACCACTAGTTGGTGGTGGCCTGGTTGGGGAAAGAGGCCTACCATTTACATTACCACTGGTTGGTGGCCTGGTTGTGGAAAGAGGCCTACCATTTGGCTTACCACTGGTTGGTGGCCAGGTTGGGGAAAGAGGCCTACCAATTACATTACCACTGGTTGGTGGCCTGGTTGTGGAAAGAGGCCTACCATTTGGGTTACCACTGGTTGGTGGCCTGGTTGTGGAAAGAGGCCTACCATTTGGGTTACCACTGGTTGGTGGCTTGGTTGGGGAAAGAGGCCTACCATTTACATTACCACTGGTTGGTGGCCTGGTTGGGAAAAGAGGCCTACCATTTGGGTTACCACTATTTGGTGGTGGCCTGGTTGGGGAAAGAGGTCTACCATTTACATTACCACTGGTTGGTGGCCTGGTTGTGGAAAGAGGCCTACCATTTGGGTTACCACTAGTTGGTGGTGGCCTGGTTGCAGAAAGAGGCCTACCATTTAGTTTGGTGGCAGCCTGGTTTGGGAAAGAGGCCTACCATTACTGTGTGGCTGGCCTCAAGGCAAAAGGTGAAAATAAATGTCCTCCAAGTGAGAGAAATCCCCCTCTTAGACAGCAGTTACCAAAACTGGTGCCCCATTGGAAGATTCATCCTTGTTGTTTTTAGTGACAATGATCAAATTTTGGGTTTACCATTTTCTGATGGTCACCATGACAAATGAGATGAATCTCCTCAACAGGAATTCAAGACTGCAGTAAGATCTGACAGGGGTCCCAACTCTCTCCTACCCCATCCAAAACATAGTTTGGGCTATACATGCTCTTTAGGGGTCTTTGGTTGAGAGGCTGCACTAGAGATAGGACAACTACCAGTTGGATGTCCTGTTTTTTGCATCCCTTGGCTTTTTTAATACTTTTCTTTCTGTAACAGTTCTTTCAAATTTTAAAGGTCTCCAGAATTTGATTGAAAAATAATTCTCATAATGGTCTCCAAAATTCGTCCAGCGTACGTGCTGTCCATGTATAGAAAATGCATAGAGATAGTTATCTTTATCCCAAAGTAATTGGTTTTTATGAAGCGCGGATGGCCCAATACGCACATCTGTTTCCCTCTGCTGCCTTGTTTTTAGAACCTTTCCTACTCTTTGGAGTATGATGTGTAGCAGCTCTTACCTTGATGGAATCCACACACTTTATCTCCATGTCTGTCCACCGGTGCGCACAGCTGTGCTCAGCATCTGATATAAGAAGTGTAAGGCCCTGTGAAATGAAGGGTCGGCTTAGAGCGGCCTTTGCTGTGTTTGCTCAGGAAACCATGAAGATGGACAGCTTGCCTCTGTTTTTACTACCAGACCACATCGCCTGGTAAAATAAACATTCTATTTACTATCTAAATCAAAATCGTCTCCGAACATGATTGCCGAATTTCTCCGGACATCTTCAGTTTAGAGGAGTTGCTGTATTGTTTCAAAACTGAAAACCTTTACCCTTGCGGTGGGTTCCTTCAAAGCTGAAAATCTACCCTTGTGGTGGGTTCCTTTCGAAGCTGAACATCTATCCTTGCGGTGGGTTCCTTTCAATGCTGAACATCTACCCTTGCGGTGGGTTCCTTTCAATGCTGAACATCTACCCTTGCGGTGGGTTCCTTTCCATGCTGAACATCTACCCTTGCGGTGGGTTCCTTTCCATGCTGAACATCTACCCTTGCGGTGGGTTCCTTTTCGAAGCTGAACATCCCACCTTGCGGTGGGTTCCTTTTCGAAGCTGAACATCCCACCTTGCGGTGGGTTCCTTTTCGAAGCTGAACATCCCACCTTGCGGTGGGTTCCTTTTCGAAGCTGAACATCCCACCTTGCGGTGGGTTCCTTTTCGAAGCTGAACATCCCACCTTGCGGTGGGTTCCTTTTCGAAGCTGAACATCCCACCTTGCGGTGGGTTCCTTTTTCGAAGCTGAACATCCCACCTTGCGGTGGGTTCCTTTTTCGAAGCTGAACATCCCACCTTGCGGTGGGTTCCTTTTTCGAAGCTGAACATCCCACCTTGCGGTGGGTTCCTTTTTCGAAGCTGAACATCCCACCTTGCGGTGGGTTCCTTTTTCGAAGCTGAACATCCCACCTTGCGGTGGGTTCCTTTTTCGAAGCTGAACATCCCACCTTGCGGTGGGTTCCTTTTTCGAAGCTGAACATCCCACCTTGCGGTGGGTTCCTTTTTCGAAGCTGAACATCCCACCTTGCGGTGGGTTCCTTTTTCGAAGCTGAACATCCCACCTTGCGGTGGGTTCCTTTTTCGAAGCTGAACATCCCACCTTGCGGTGGGTTCCTTTTCAAGCAACCTAGTGGTTAATGGTTAGCACTTCTGCCTAGCAGCACTAGGGTCGTAGGTTCGAATCCTAACCACAGCATGATCTGCCTGGAGTCAGCATGTTCTCCCTATCTGTGCGTGGCACAGCTTTCCTCTGGGTACTCTGGTTTCCTTCCACATTCCAAAGACATGCTGGTTGGTTAATTGGCTCCTGTCTAAATTGGCCCTAGTATGTATATGTATGAATATGAGTTGGGGACCTTTGGATTGTAAGCTTCTTGAGGGTACAGTATGTAAAGCGCTGCGTCAATTTATGGCAATATATAAGTATCTGTAATAAATCTTCACCCTTGCAGTGGGTTCCTTCGAAGCTGAAAACTTCACCCTTGCGGTGGGTTCTTTTTGAAGCTGAAAAACCTTCACCTTTGCAGTGGGTTCCTTCGAAAGCTGAAAAACCCTTCACCCTTGCAGTGGGTTCCTTCGAAAGCTGAAAACCCTTCACCCTTGCAGTGGGTTCCTTGAAAAGCTCAAAAAACCTTCACCCTTGCAGTGGGTTCCTTCGAAAGCTGAAAACCCTTCACCCTTGCAGTGGGTTCCTTGAAAAGCTCAAAAAGCCTTCACCCTTGCAGTGGGTTCCTTCGAAAGCTGAAAACCCTTCACCCTTGCAGTGGGTTCCTTGAAAAGCTCAAAAAACCTTCACCCTTGCAGTGGGTTCCTTCGAAAGAAACCACTGCAAGGGTAAAGGCGGTTCAGCTTCAAGAAGGAACCCGCCGCAAGGGTAAAGGCGGTTCAGCTTCAAGAAGGAACCCGCCGCAAGGGTAAAGGCGGTTCAGCTTCAAGAAGGAACCCGCCGCAAGGGTAAAGGCGGTTCAGCTTCAAGAAGGAACCCGCCGCAAGGGTAAAGGCGGTTCAGCTTCAAGAAGGAACCCGCCGCAAGGGTAAAGGCGGTTCAGCTTCAAGAAGGAACCCGCCGCAAGGGTAAAGGCGGTTCAGCTTCAAGAAGGAACCCGCCGCAAGGGTAAAGGCGGTTCAGCTTCAAGAAGGAACCCGCCGCAAGGGTAAAGGCGGTTCAGCTTCAAGAAGGAACCCGCCGCAAGGGTAAAGGCGGTTCAGCTTCAAGAAGGAACCCGCCGCAAGGGTAAAGGCGGTTCAGCTTCAAGAAGGAACCCGCCGCAAGGGTAAAGGCGGTTCAGCTTCAAGAAGGAACACGTTGCAAGGATAAAGGCGGTTCAGCTTCAAGAAGGAACACGTTGCAAGGGTAAAGGCGGTTCAGCTTCAAAAAGGAACCCACTGCTCAGCTTTGAAGCTGAATCACCTTTACCTTGAAGTGGGATCCTTCAAAGTGGGTAGGGGAACACAAGGGTAAAGGATCTGGATCCCCAAGATTCAACTTTTAAGCCAACTTCTGTCCAAACCTAAAAACACTGATGTAGTTGTGCATTTGTTAATAAGAGCACCTCCCTGTGGGCTATCACCATTCAAAATGGGCCAGCCTGGAAAGGAGTACTTGCCTTTCCTGCTGCCCACTCTCAGAGCTGCAGTCCAAAAAGAAATGGAGACGGTGAAGGGGAATGGAGGTTTCGCGAGAGTCCTGGGTACCCCAGTGGTTGTTGGTTCTTCCCAACTACTTGGTCCTGTAATGACTGAAGGTCAGAAGGAGAAAACACTTAACATTTTGGGAGACCCAGGAGATTGAATTTGCTTACCCCTCTCTCTGCTTGTAATGCCCTTTTTTAAGCAGTCCTCAAAAGGCAGCACTAGGAGTCACGGCGTTGTGCTGCGTGCAAATTTACTGACAAACATGCTGATAGGAGGAGAGATCAGAGCGATGGCTCATCAGTCTGCCCTTGCTCCTTCACTTTCCAATCGCAGGCAGGGAGACGACCCGGAGGTATTGTACAACTGCAATAGAAGATATCAGGCCACGGAGGTTGACCATCCCTGTGTAAATCTCAGGACTGGCTGACAAAGAAAAATACAATCCTTCAGCAGACAAAATGGTGCAAAAACAGCTAAGCCCACGGCTGAAGACAAAATTCGGGAGCCAAGTTCAGCTTTAATAACGGCAGGAGATGCCAAGTAATATAGTTTTACAGCTTCGTAGACAACCAACTGCTATGAAAATGTTGCTCTCTCGTGTTTTTGGAGTCTTTACGATTTTCCAGCTGCTGTGTGCAGAATTGCCGCTATTCATAATGCCTCCAACCATTCTTGTGTTGTGTGACCCCCTTCTCCCCTCTCGCTCTCTGCAGACCTCACATTGTGTGTTTCTGTGGAGGGAGACGGAATAGCTCTCATTCCATGCGGGTTTGGCTCTTCCATATTTGGGACTCTGCTTAAACTACGTAGAGGAGAGACCTGCCATGTGTGTCCATCAAGCCGGGAGCACAAGACTGGTAGGCCGTGGAAATGCCAGGCCTGACGATGAGATATGCCAACTGCATAAACAGATCGGGGCTCTGGGCTTCCTGTTTGGTTTTCTGCAAACCCCTTTTTAAAGCTCTGTGTTGCCAGCTTTATTAACTGTTCAAGGGAACGCCGGGGCTTCTGAATGTTTTATTTCAACACTTAACAGGCATGCTGTCTGTAGTGTTGTGGTTTTCAAGTTTGAGTGACATTTTTATCTCATTTGGAGACAGCTGAGATGCATGGATCCCAATGACAGGGTCTCTTTAATAGAACTGTCTTTAGAATTCTTGGGATTCCAAACTTTGCAGAAGTAAACCATATGACTGTTTGTGGACACCCTTCTGTGTGATTGAGTTCTCGTGTCTCCAGGGAAGGGTCCTGTTATTACTCAATCATACAAAGACATTGTAGACCATTGTGCTTGTCTAATTTTTTGATAACCGTTTTGGGTAAGACCGGTTTCTGTTCCGGCATGACTGTGCCCCTGTGTACAAAGCCAGCTCCATAAAGACATGGTTTCCAGAGTCTGATGTGGAGGAACATGAGTGTCCTACAGAGCCCTGACCTCCACCCTGCTGAACACCTTTGGGATGAATTGGAACGCCAATGGTGAGCCAGGTCTTCTCATCCCACTTCAGTACTGGCCCTTAACTCTACTGAACAACCAGGGATGAGGTCTTCTCATCCCAAAGGTGCTCAGTAGGTTTGATGTCATGGAGGAACGAGTGTCCTTCAGAGCCCTGCCCTCAGCCTTACTGAACGCCTTTAGGATGTACTGGAACACCAATGGTGATGCAAGTCTTCACATCCAATAAATATACCTAACCCCACCAACGGGCACAGGTTCCCACCAACGGGCACAGGTTCCCACCAACGGCCTCCAAAGTCTTGTGGCAAGTCTTCCCAGAAGAGTGGAAGAGGATGTCAGTCACTGAGGGGGGGGGCCACTCCATATTAATAGCCATGGGGAGATGGGAGGCAACTGCATAAAGACATGGTTTGACCAGTTTGTTGTGGAGGAACATGAGTGTCCTACACAGAGCCCTGATCTCCACCCTGCTGAACACCTTTGGGATGAATTGGAACGCCAATGGTGAGCCAGGTCTTCTCATCCCACTTCAGTACTGGCCCTTAACTCTACTGAACAACCAGGGATGAGGTCTTCTCATCCCAAAGGTGCTCAGTAGGTTTGATGTCATGGAGGAACGAGTGTCCTTCAGAGCCCTGCCCTCAGCCTTACTGAACGCCTTTAGGATGTACTGGAACACCAATGGTGATGCAAGTCTTCACATCCAATAAATATACCTAACCCCACCAACGGGCACAGGTTCCCACCAACGGGCACAGGTTCCCACCAACGGCCTCCAAAGTCTTGTGGCAAGTCTTCCCAGAAGAGTGGAAGAGGATGTCAGTCACTGAGGGGGGGGGCCACTCCATATTAATAGCCATGGGGAGATGGGAGGCAACTGCATAAAGACATGGTTTGACCAGTTTGTTGTGGAGGAACATGAGTGTCCTACACAGAGCCCTGATCTCCACCCTGCTGAACACCTTTGGGATGAATTTGAACGCCAATGGTGAGCCAGGTCTTCTCATCCCACTTCAGTACTGGCCCTTAACTCTACTGAACAACCAGGGATGAGGTCTTCTCATCCCAAAGGTGCTCAGTAGGTTTGATGTCATGGAGGAACGAGTGTCCTTCAGAGCCCTGCCCTCAGCCTTACTGAACGCCTTTAGGATGTACTGGAACACCAATGGTGATGCAAGTCTTCACATCCAATAAATATACTTAACCCCACCAATTGGCACAGGTTCCCACCACCGGGCACAGGTTCCCACCACCGGGCACAGGTTCCCACCACCGGGCACAGGTTCCCACCACCGGGCACAGGTTCCCACCACCGGGCACAGGTTCCCACCACCGGGCACAGGTTCCCACCACCGGGCACAGGTTCCCACCAACTGCCTCCAAAGTCTTGTGGAAAGTCTTCCCAGAAGAGTGGAAGAGGATCAGTCACTGAGGGGGCGGGGCAACTCCATATTAATAGCCATGGGGAGATGGGAGGCAACTGCATATAAAATGGTTTGACCAGTTTGATGTGGAGGAACTCAAGTGTCCTGCACAGAGCCCTGATAACCCTACTGAACACTTTTGGAAAATCTTGTGGGAGGCCATGGTTTTGGAATTAAATATTTTAAAGCTCCCAGTCTTGACCTCAACCCTACTGAACACCTTTTGGGATGAATTTGAACACCAGTTGAAGACTCAAACCACTTTGTCTTCTTCTGCCATCATTCTTCTATGTTTTTATGATTGTGAGACAGGTCTCAGCAGACCTCATTACCAGACTACCAAATGGGCACACTTTCCCACAGACACCCTCCAAACACTTTGTGAACAGCTTTCCCGGAAGAGTGGAGGATGGTATAGCCACAAAAGGAGGCAACTCTGTATGTCCATAGGGGGAGTTGGTAGTTCCAAATGGCCACAATGATTTTGAAATGGGATGTCCATCAATCTACAAGGAATGATGGGCAGGAATATACAAACATTTGACCTTTTTTATATTGTAGAATAAACTGGAAATGGCCCTTTATCTACTGAATATACAGTCCCTACATTAACTCTGCAACTCTCCTTTTTCAAGGTTGAAATTTTATTTTTCTCCAATAACCTGTAGATATTCTGGCGTTTCAAGAACAGTGGTGGCCATAATGGCTACAAGAGTGGTGGAGGCAACTCCATGAGGATGGCGGTGTGGGGGGCAACTCCATGAGGATGGCGGTGTGGGGGGCAACTCCATGAGGATGGCGGTGTGGGGGGCAACTCCATGAGGATGGCGGTGTGGGGGGCAACTCCATGAGGATGGCGGTGTGGGGGGCAACTCCATGAGGATGGCGGTGTGGGGGGCAACTCCATGAGGATGGCGGTGTGGGGGGCAACTCCATGAGGATGGCGGTGTGGGGGGCAACTCCATGAGGATGGCGGTGTGGGGGGCAACTCCATGAGGATGGCGGTGTGGGGGGCAACTCCATGAGGATGGCGGTGTGGGGGGCAACTCCATGAGGATGGCGGTGTGGGGGGCAACTCCATGAGGATGGCGGTGTGGGGGGCAACTCCATGAGGATGGCGGTGTGGGGGGCAACTCCATGAGGATGGCGGTGTGGGGGGCAACTCCATGAGGATGGCGGTGTGGGGGGCAACTCCATGAGGATGGCGGTGTGGGGGGCAACTCCATGAGGATGGCGGTGTGGGGGGCAACTCCATGAGGATGGCGGTGTGGGGGGCAACTCCATGAGGATGGCGGTGTGGGGGGCAACTCCATGAGGATGGCGGTGTGGGGGGCAACTCCATGAGGATGGCGGTGTGGGGGGCAACTCCACGAGGATGGCGGTGTGGGGGGCAACTCCACGAGGATGGCGGTGTGGGGGGCAACTCCACGAGGATGGCGGTGTGGGGGGCAACTCCACGAGGATGGCGGTGTGGGGGGCAACTCCACGAGGATGGCGGTGTGGGGGGCAACTCCACGAGGATGGCGGTGTGGGGGGCAACTCCACGAGGATGGCGGTGTGGGGGGCAACTCCACGAGGATGGCGGCGGGGGGGCAACTCCACGAGGATGGCGGCGGGGGGGCAACTCCACGAGGATGGCGGCGGGGGGGCAACTCCACGAGGATGGCGGCGGGGGGGCAACTCCCATATTAATGGCCAAAGTTTTGAAATGGGTTCATATGAGATGGTCAGGTGTCCAGAAACGTCCACCATACGATGTAGGAGTAACAATGGGATCTTCAATGTTCAACACTATATAAATCTGTAATTGTAGATCTTTGAACCATTTTTTCTTTGGCTACAAGAGTTTGATATCCTAAAATTCCCCACCAAAGCCTTTTTTGTGGTTTTGTTGATGCGTTCACAAACTATTTAAGGTTCTACACTGGAAGGGAGAGGTCGTGGTTGTTTTTTTTTTTTTTTTTTTTTTTTAAAGCAAATTCAATAGTCTCCCTTGGAATCCAAGCACACCTTTTCCAAAAGTAGGTTAGAGAGAAATGGTGTTCCAGTGGGTAATGGCCCCCGGTTTTTTTTTTTTATTTCTTACTCCCGTGACCCCCATCAGGTTCTGGCTTGTAGTACATAGGAATGCGTTTCGGCTGCACATGGGAGCCCCTGGTCTAGGAAATGAAAACAGAAGCATTTTGTGGGGGTCCTCTTTGCTTATTTTGCTCTTGCCGCTAATAATCCCCGTTCCACAGCCTTACTGTGTTTTTTGCCTCGGGCCTTCCGAGGCTTTTTTCATTTCTTTTCTTTCTCCAAACCCCATGATCCCCCTTCCCAGACTGGGAGAGAGGTTTAATTTCCTGTGTGGGGGGAATCCTGCGGAGATTGGGAGGAGACGCTACCGTTAACCCTTGTTGGACTTCATTCTAACTGAACTGCTGTCTACTTGGCCTACAGTGCGACGCCAGACAAAGGAGTTGATCAACAAAATGGATGGGGTACGCTCGGCGGTCGCGTTCACTGGTCGGAGCGTTTATTGCATTCGCATGTGGCTAGCGCGGCAAATTACACTAACCGTTCCTTTACAGCAGTACAAGCTTTCCTCTGTCAGGAGTGCAGCCCACAATGGTTTGTCCTCGTAAATAGGCTCTTAATCTCTGAATGAAAAATGGTGTTCTTCTAGAGTGCAATATGGGGGTCTTGTGTTGGCCAATATCTCCGAAGAAAAATATTTAATAGTTTCAGGAAAATACTAAATTAAGCAGCGGCCAGGCAGGGGGTAAAGCACATAGAATTGTTGGGCACGTCACTGAGGGGATCCCTAGCAGGAGCACACCTGATTCCTCTATATAGATCCTATCACTAGAGGGGTCACCGGCAGGAGGAAGGAGGTCCTGATTCCTCTATATAGATATCACTAGAGGGGTCACCGGCAGGAGGAAGGAGGTCCCGATTCCTCTATATAGATCCTATCACTAGAGGGGTCACCGGCAGGAGGAAGGAGGTCCTGATTCCTCTATATAGATCTTTATATCACTAGAGGGGTCACCGACAAGGAGGTCCCAATTCCTCTATATAGATCTTTATAGCACCATATAGATCTTTATATCACTAAAGATCTATATAGAGGAATCGGGACCTCCTTTCTATCACTAGAGGGGTCACCGGCAGGAGGAAGGAGGTCCTTATTCCTCTATATAGATCCTATCACTAGAGGGGTCACCGGCAGGAGGAAGGAGGTCCTGATTCCTCTATATAGATCCTATCACTAGAGGGGTCACTGGCAGGAGGAAGGAGGTCCTGATTCCTCTATATAGATCCTATCACTAGAGGGGTCACCGGCAGGAGGAAGGAGGTCCTGATTCCTCTATATAGATCCTATCACTAGAGGGGTCACCGGCAGGAGGAAGGAGGTCCTGATTCCTCTATATAGATCTATATATCACTAGAGGGGTCACCGGCAGGAGGAAGGAGGTCCCGATTCCTCTATATAGATCCCATCACTAGAGGGGTCACCGGCAGGAGGAAGGAGGTCCTGATTCCTCTATATAGATCTTTATATCACTAGAGGGGTCACCGACAAGGAGGTCCCAATTCCTCTATATAGATCTTTATAGCACCATATAGATCTTTATATCACTAAAGATCTATATAGAGGAATCGGGACCTCCTTTCTATCACTAGAGGGGTCACCGGCAGGAGGAAGGAGGTCCTGATTCCTCTATATAGATCCTATCACTAGAGGGGTCACCGGCAGGAGGAAGGAGGTCCTGATTCCTCTATATAGATCCTATCACTAGAGGGGTCACCGGCAGGAGGAAGGAGGTCCTGATTCCTCTATATAGATCTATCACTAGAGGGGTCACCGGCAGGAGGAAGGAGGTCCTGATTCCTCTATATAGATCTTTATATCACTAGAGGGGTCACCGGCAGGAGGAAGGAGGTCCTGATTCCTCTATATAGATCCCATCACTAGAGGGGTCACCGGCGGGAGGAAGGAGGTCCTGATTCCTCTATATAGATCTTTATATCACTAGAGGGATCACCGGCAGGAGGAAGGAGGTCCCGATTCCTCTATATAGATCTTTATATCACTAGAGGGGTCACCAGCAGGAGGAAGGAGGTCCTGATTCCTCTATATAGATCTTTCTATGGCTGGTGACCCCTCCAGTGATATAAAGATCTATATAGAGGAATCGGGACCTCCTGCCGATGACCCCTCTAGTGATAAATATCTATACAGTATAGAGGAAACGGGACCTCCTTTCTATGGCTGGTGACCCCTCTAGTAAGATAAAGGAGGTCCTGATTCCTCTATATAGATCTTTATATCACTAGAGGGATCACCGGCAGGACAAAGGAGGTCCTGATTCCTCTATATAGATCCTATCATTAGAGGGGTCACTGGCGGGAGGAAGGAGGTCCTGATCCCTCTATATAGATCTTCGTCCTGCCGGTGACCCCTCTAGTGATATAAAGATCTATATAGAGGAATCAGGACCTCCTTCGTCCTGCCGGTGACCCCTCTAGTGATATAAAGATCTATATAGAGGAATCAGGACCTCCTTTATATCACTAGAGGGGTCACCGGCAGGAGGAAGGAGGTCCCGATTCCTCTATATAGATCTTTATATGGCTGGTGACCCCTCTAGTGATCTAAAGATCTACATAGAGGAATCGGGACCTCCTTTCTATCACTAGAGGGGTCACCAGCAGGACGGAGGAGGTCCTGATTCCTTTTTATCGAGATCTTTAGTTAGATGGTGAAAGGTCTGTTTTTTTTAAAAAAAAAAAAAAAAAAGCTGGCCAGATGGACCCAATAAGGAATAGAAAATGGGAATGCTGTAAATAAATCTGGTAATTGGTAATCTCTTCCCAAACGTGATGGACCACACGGTCTATTTCTGACGTTGGTCGTCTCTTGTGCATTGACTTTTTTTTTTTTTTTTTCTGTTGGCATTTGAAGTTTGTGAGGTTGACTAAGGGGCCGTTTGTATTTTTTGTTGGATGCGTAGTGTGGAGAGGTCTGGTCCAGACTATTTAAGGAGCACATAAAAGGAGCACTTACTTGGAGCATGCTTGCTGTTGCCAGGTGCATAGAGCTCCTGTTCTTTGAGGCTTCACCAGCTGTTGGCGCGTGTTCTCGGTGGTCCATGTGTGGCCAAAGGGCCTTGCAACCACACCACTTGTGTGAGCGTATTCTGTGCTCTCCATTTGGACGTCCAGTGAAGCGTTAAACCACCTTTTCTAGAAGGGTTTCTGCAGGAAGCCTGTTCCATGTCTGTCATCCAAGAGCGAAAATACACAAGTCTATGGAACCGAAACAAATGGCTTTATTTTTTTTACTCGCTTCCAAACATGAACTGCACAATCCTGTCCAGTCCAGTGTTTGGATACCTTGTCGGAGTTTAAAAATGCATCACGGCTGTTTCAGAATAATTAATTTTCATGTTCAGATGTCATTTTGACAAATTAATTTTGTGCTTCTGGTCATGAATATTCTCAAAGCCAGTCTAGAACGGAACAGCCACGGCCAAAGTTTTTTTTCGGATCGTGGCAGTTATTTTGAATGTAATATGTGGCTGCAGATGGGAAAAAATTGTGATTCTTATGCAGACCCATTTAGGTTCTTGGCATGGCCGTCGCGGGGGGTTCTTGGCATGGCCGTCGCGGGGGGTTCTTGGCATGGCCGTCGCGGGGGGTTCTTGGCATGGCCGTCGCGGGGGGTTCTTGGCATGGCCGTCGCGGGGGGTTCTTGGCATGGCCGTCGCGGGGGGTTCTTGGCATGGCCGTCGCGGGGGGTTCTTGGCATGGCCGTCGCGTTAATGGGCCTGGTCAATGCGCCTCACATTCAAAGAAAAGGTCCTTGGAAGTTTTTTTTCTTCACTTTCTAGTTTTCAAGTCCACATTTACACTTGTGTGAGCTTTTCCAGGTGACCTTGAGCATGCGATCGGAACTTTTGAGCAGTGTCCTTATTTCTTCCCAGGCCACCTGTTGCCTGCACTTTTTTTTTTTTTTTTTTTTTTAATGGGCACCTCTTGGGTCATAGAGGTTCTTGGAATAACCATCCCTGGGGTCGTGGAGGTTCTTGGAATGGCAGTGGCTGGGGTCGAGGAGGTTCTTGGAATGGCCGTCCCTGGGGTCGTGGAGGTTCTTGGGATGGCCGTCCCTGGGGTCGTGGAGGTTCTTGGGATGGCCGTCCCTGGGGTCGTGGAGGTTCTTGGGATGGCCGTCCCTGGGGTCGTGGAGGTTCTTGGGATGGCGGCGGCTGGGGTCGAGGAGGTTCTTGGAATGGCGGCGGCTGGGGTCGAGGAGGTTCTTGGAATGGCGGCGGCTGGGGTCGAGGAGGTTCTTGAAACGGCGGCGGCTGGGGTCGAGGAGGTTCTTGGAACGGCGGCGGCTGGGGTCGAGGAGGTTCTTGGAACGGCGGCGGCTGGGGTCGAGGAGGTTCTTGGAACGGCGGCGGCTGGGGTCGAGGAGGTTCTTGGAATGGCGGCGGCTGGGGTCGAGGAGGTTCTTGGAATGGCGGCGGCTGGGGTCGAGGAGGTTCTTGGAATGGCGGCGGCTGGGGTCGAGGAGGTTCTTGGAATGGCGGCGGCTGGGGTCGAGGAGGTTCTTGGAATGGCGGCGGCTGGGGTCGAGGAGGTTCTTGGAATGGCGGCGGCTGGGGTCGAGGAGGTTCTTGGAATGGCGGCGGCTGGGGTCGAGGAGGTTCTTGGAATGGCGGCGGCTGGGGTCGAGGAGGTTCTTGGAACGGCGGCGGCTGGGGTCGAGGAGGTTCTTGGAACGGCGGCGGCTGGGGTCGAGGAGGTTCTTGGAACGGCGGCGGCTGGGGTCGAGGAGGTTCTTGGAACGGCGGCGGCTGGGGTCGAGGAGGTTCTTGGAACGGCGGCGGCTGGGGTCGAGGAGGTTCTTGGAACGGCGGCGGCTGGGGTCGAGGAGGTTCTTGGAACGGCGGCGGCTGGGGTCGAGGAGGTTCTTGGAATGGCGGCGGCTGGGGTCGAGGAGGTTCTTGGAATGGCGGCGGCTGGGGTCGAGGAGGTTCTTGGAATGGCGGCGGCTGGGGTCGAGGAGGTTCTTGGAATGGCGGCGGCTGGGGTCGAGGAGGTTCTTGGAATGGCGGCGGCTGGGGTCGAGGAGGCTCTTGGAATGGCGGCGGCTGGGGTCGAGGAGGTTCTTGGAATGGCGGCGGCTGGGGCCGAGGAGGTTCTTGAAATGGCGGCGGCTGGGGCCGTGGAGGTTCTTGGAATGGCCGTCGCGGAGGTTCTTGGAATGGCCGTCCGCTGGGGTCGTGGAGGTTCTTGTGAACCCTAAAAAGGTGGATGAAACTCTCCACAAGCAGCATCTATGAAATCCTCAAGTTGCAAGGGGGAAGAGACCAGCAAAACTTTTCAGAAAACATGCTAATTTTTTCTGGTGTTACAGTTGAATCTATGGGGCCCAAAAAAAATGCTCTCCATACTCCTTTTGCACGACGCTCAGTTGTGAACAGGCATCAATGTAATGGGAATCGTCTTGTACATTGTCACACTTTTGGGAAATCCACAACAAATCTCCCATGGGGTCTAATGGGGCGTACACAGCTGAACAATGCCCTTTTATTCTGTGTACATTTTTTTTTTTTTTAAATTTGGCTTTAAATCTACTTGACAGTGACATCCATGAAGAACTGCAGTGTCATCTTGCTGGTATGCCTCTATGGTTGCCACTAAGGACTCGTTCACACTAGATAGAGCAGGGGTGGGCAACTGTGGCCCTCCAGCTGTTGTAGAACTACAAGTCCCATGACGCATTGCAAAACTGACTGTTACAAGCATGACTCCCAAAGGCAGAGGCATGATGGGACTTGTAGTTTACCAACAGCTGGAGGGCCAAAGTTGCCCACCCCTGATATAGAGTATTATAAATGCACATCGTAATGTGTTCAAATGCAGCAATGCATGTTGTGTGTTGGGGGTGCAATGAGTATATGGCGTGCTCAGAGCTGCAAATGTTCTGTGTTGCGGTTCACCATTTTTGAATTGTGATTAAAAAAAAAAAAGTGGTGTTGAATCTCCGGCCTTATGTGACACAACTCAATGCACACATTTTTCATGTGAATGGGCCCTTAGTATGACGAGACGGCAAACTACCTTTTTAGAGTGGTTTTCACACCAGTATGAGGAACCTTCTCAAAAAGATTCACCTCTCCCATGTCCTATATTCTGGGTCACCCCCCAAGAAGGTTCACCTCTCCCATGTCCTATATTCTGGGTCACCCCCCCCCAAGAAGGTTCACCTCTCCCATGTCCTATATTCTGGGTTGCCCCCCAAGAAGGTTCACCTCTCCCATGTCCTAAATTCTGGGTCGCCCCCCAAGAAGGTTCACCTCTCCCATGTCCTATATTCTGGGTCACCCCCCCCCCCAAGAAGGTTCACCTCTCCCATGTCCTATATTCTGGGTTGCCCCCCAAGAAGGTTCACCTCTCCCATGTCCTAAATTCTGGGTCGCCCCCCAAGAAGGTTCACCTCTCCCATGTCCTATATTCTGGGTCACCCCCCAAGAAGGTTCACCTTTCCCATGTCCTACATTCTGGGTCACCCCCCAAGAAGGTTCACCTCTCCCATGTCCTATATTCTGGGTCACCCCCCAAGAAGGTTCACCTTTCCCATGTCCTACATTCTGGGTCACCCCCCAAGAAGGTTCACCTCTCCCATGTCCTATATTCTGGGTCACCCCCCAAGAAGGTTCACCTCTCCCATGTCCTATATTCTGGGTCGCCCCCCAAGAACGTTCACCTCTCCCATGTCCTATATTCTGAGTCGCCCCCCAAGAAGGTTCACTTCTCCCATGTCCTATATTCTGGGTCACCCCCCCCCCCCCCAAGAAGGTTCACCTCTACCATGTCCTACATTCTGGGTCACCCCCCCCCCCCCCCCAAGAAGGTTCACCTCTCCCATGTCCTACATTCTGGGTCACCCCCCCCCCCCCAAGAAGGTTCACCTCTCCAGTGTCCTATAGTCTGGGTCACCCCCCCAAGAAGGCCCACCTCTCCCATGTCCTATAGTCTGGGTCACCCCCCCCAAGAAGGTCCACCTCTCCCATGTCCTATATTTTGGGTCACCCCCCAAGAAGGTTCACCTCTCCCATGTCCTATATTCTGCGTCACCCCCCATGGCTAGCCAGGTGCCAAAACTGGCAGGGGCTTGTTCTTCCCAAACTTTTCATAATTCCAAGATAAGGCAGCACAAATCTTCACTTATGGGAAGTGGAGTTGGGGGGGGCAGGAAATGTAATTCTCGATGCCTAAATGAGAAACCTGGAATTGAGGAGCTGGAACCTGCTGAAAAAGGTACCTAAACCTCCACCCTAGAAAATCCTATTGTGTAACAAAGGGACGGGAAGAGATTCCTGAAGAGTTGTAGATGGGGGTGAAGATCCACTTGATGCATTGTTTTGGGCAAACGCACAGCCCCACCCAAGACCTCCTGTTACTTGTTCAGGAACAGTAAAGCATCCTTTCCAAAAGATGTTGCTTTGTGTTGCTGGATTCTTTTACTTGGCTGAGGAATATTGTGCTAATGAGGGTTAACGTTCCTCTGTGGTCATGGATGAGGATGATGGTACACTTGACAAGCAACATGAAGCCTCATCTGGGACCTCGTGTTGCTTGCCTTTATTACAATATTACCCATTCAAGAAAAAAAAAAAACCCAGTAAAGCCATTAAAAAAAAATGAAGCTTTACTGTTCTGGGCAAGCAACACGAGGTCCCAGGCAAGGCTTCATGTTGAGTTTCCAAAACAAAGCTTCAAGAGCCTCATCCACAACTTCACGTGATCCCCCCCCCCCTCTCCCCACCCAATTAGACTTTACTTTCTAGAGGAGAGGCTCGTCTACCACTGGCTTCTTTTACTTAAATGAGGAATATTTTGCTGGAGGAGAGGCTAAAGGCCTTCAAAAGTGAAGCTTTATTGTTCTGGGCAAGTAACAGGAAGTCCCAGACAAGACTATGTTGCCTCCAGAAGAAAAGCTTCGAGAGGGCCCTCAGCCCCCAATCATGACTTTACATGGCAACCCCGCCCCCCTTACTCTTTCGGATATTAATGGGGGATTTTTTTTTGCGCGTTAGATACCTTTTTCAATAGGTCTGGGTTCTTCTTGTCTAGACAAAGTAGCCACCCCAATTTTGGGGGAGCCAGACAGGAATGCCAACTCTCTCCTCTGAACAATAAAGCTTCATTTTTTTTTAATGGCTTTACTGGGTTTTTTTTTTTCTTGGATGGGTAATATTATAATAGAGGAGAGAGTTGGCATTCCTGTCTGGCTCCCCCAAAATTGGGGTGGCTACTTTGTCTAGACAAGAAGAACCCAGACCTATTGAAAAAGGTATCTAATGCGCAAAAAAAAATCCCCCATTAATATCCAAAAGAGTAAGGGGGGCGGGGTTGTCATGTAAAGTCATGATTGGGGGCTGAAGGCCCTCTCGAAGCTTTTCTTCTGGAGGCAACATTGTCTTGTCTGGGACTTCCTGTTACTTGCCCAGAACAATAAAGCTTCACTTTTGAAGGCCTTTACCACTGGCTTCTTTTACTTAAATGAGGAATATTTTGCTGGAGGAGAGGCTAGACGAGCCTCTTCTCCAGAAAGTAAAGTCTAATTGGGTGGGGAGAGGGGGGATCACGTGAAGTTGTGGATGAGGCTCTTGAAGCTTTGTTTTGGAAACTCAACATGAAGCCTTGCCCGGGACCTCGTGTTGCTTGCCCAGAACAGTAAAGCTTCACTTTTTGAAAGATTTGTCCGGCTTCTTGCATGAGGAATATTCTGCTGAAGGAGAGGCGTGGCATTCCAGGCTGATCCAAAATCCAGCATCAATCATGGGTTCACACTTCCTATTAAAAGCCTTCAGAAACTGCACAATGCGGATCTGCTCCGACAATGGTTCTTTTTGTTGACTTGGCCCAAAGTTCTGCTGGGAATGTACCTAAAATTCACGTGGGATGGGATCCACCACGGGATAAATCAGGATAAATAGCCGGCATGATTGTCAGGGTGGCTTAGACACTTGCTTTTAATATATCGTTTGATGTGAGCGAGCATGTTCTCCAGACTCTGTGCTCTTCCCAGGCCTGCAGGCACGGAGGGATGGTCCCATTCTGGAGAGATGATTTCGCCTTCTTCCTCCTAATCCAATGACAAGCCCCAACATCTGTACTGGAGTCTGTCAGATAATTATAATTGCTGGTGGAGTCATTCATCTTTCACTGTTGGCTACGTTCTATGATGAAGATTATTGTATCAAATGCAAGTTAGCTCCGTGTTGGAACAAAACAAAAAAAACATGGCAGTGAGATTGAGACGCAACACGTGTTTGATGTAAACCCTCCCTGAAGAACATCAAGCTGATCCTGTCCGCCGTGTTATAAACTATCCTTGGTAAGCTCCTCCTGCTGGACTGAAATGGTTTACTCTGGTTTCACTGCACACTGTGAGCTTCTTGCAATGTGCATTAGAACCTGAAGCAAGTCTGATTTCCTAGCTTGAGGACCCCTTTCCTTCCAAGCCTAGGTGTCCCTGGCCCACCTCTTTCATTGGGTTTCATCTCTTCCATTCATGGAGACTTGTGGACGTTACCTAAGGTGGTCTACATGCAAATGCAGATTAAAGTTCAGCTATAAATGTCACAATGTTGCCTTCCGTTACCTTTTGCATAATATCCATTTTCTTTGTGTTCATTACAGCTACATCCAATGGGACGCTAGCGGGCCTGGAGAACCGAGAAGGAGGCGTGTGCCAGACGCGGTACATGAAAATAATCATGAAGGTTGGGCAAGGTACGTGATTTGTGTGCAACGTGTTTGAGGTTACAATTTTCTATGCAGGAGCAAAGGAACATTTTTATATAAACTAGTTCCCAATTAGATTTAAAGAGGACCTGTAATAATGCTGTCATGAAAAGTCCATGTCCTCTTCTATCGAAGCTCCAACCATAAGCAACATTAAGTGAGAATTTCAGAAGGCAACAGTAAATCTTTGCCTCACACCTGGACATCTGGGCAACCTCTGAGTCAGATCCTGGAAACATGGAGTTCAAAAGTCCCGAGAGAGACGGCCACCACGGTCACCCCTTGCCTACAGAAAGTTGTGGACCTTTTTAGATTTTATTTGAAGGTTCACAGTAGTTTGTTTTTTAGAACTTATCCTGCTCTGGTTGGTTGGAGGACAAATTTGAGGAGAATCAATATCTAGTCAATAGGCAAAGCTTTCTTCACCTTCCTTGCAATTCACTGCCTAAGGAGTCCCAAGAAATTCCGGACTGAGGGGGAGGGGGGGATGCAGCACCTCCTTTTTCCTACCCATATAGCAACGCTTTGTGGCTAAGCCGCCATTCGCTATGTCCAGGTGCTGCCACATGGGGCAGAGAAAAGCTTAGCGTTTTGTGTTAACTGGACCTTTGGAAAGTTGAGGTGTGGCAGATTTTGGGGTGTGCAGATCTGGACAGTGGGGAATGTGAGTTTAGCATGCCTATGAAGGCGTCTTTAAACAGCCCTAGTACAGCCAGAGTAAAGCCCTGTTATGGGCGCAAAGGGTGCTTGCAGTCTCCAAAACATTCTCAAGGCCAGTGCTGAAGGAACTTGCTACTAAGCCCCAAGCTTC
Organism: Staurois parvus; assembly: GCF_062004578.1. Taxonomy (NCBI): domain Eukaryota; kingdom Metazoa; phylum Chordata; class Amphibia; order Anura; family Ranidae; genus Staurois; species Staurois parvus. The sequence continues at coordinate 301,822 of NW_028318794.1, forward strand.
CACGTTCCAACTGGTCCACAGAACGGACAGCCCTTCTGGCCAATTGGAGTGTGCAGAAGGTAGAAAGGGGTGGCCACTGTTGGCAAGTGTGGACAGTTTGCCGATCCAAAGGGCCTGATATTTGGGCAAGGTGAGAAGGTTCTGTTTGCTGCTGCTGCATGTAGGCCCTAGGTCAGAGGTTGGCAACCTCAGCGCTCCAGATGTTCTCAACCAACCTCAGCGCTCCAGCTGTGGTGAAACTACAAATCCCATCATGCCTGTCAGTCTTACAAAGTCTCATGGAACGTGTAGTTTCACCACACCTGGAGTGCTGAGGTTGGTTGAGCACATCTGGAATACTGAGGTTGCCAACCCCTGAGGTTTAAGTTGCCTATCCCTAGGTGAGTGCCTGCACTTCTTCTTGCCTAAAGAACATTCTCCCACCCATTAAAAGGAGTGGGTAAACACATCTGTTGGGGGCTTTTCAGTTTCTGCACAAATGTATAAGAACTCTACAATTGCCTGAGTGGAAGACTTGAGGGTTGGATCTCCCTCAAGCAATCCGTCTTGAAAGAAGCATCTCAGGAGCTGTAGGAGCTCTTGGAGAAGCTTGGCTCCTTCTTTACAATGCAGGTTAGAACGCTAGAGAGTGGGAGTGTTCCTTCCCCTCCGGGGGGCTTGGGAGTGTTCCTTCCCCTCCGGGGGGCTTGGGAGTGTTCCTTCCCCTCCGGGGGGCTTGGGAGTGTTCCTTCCCCTCCGGGGGGCTTGGGAGTGTTCCTTCCCCTCCGGGGGGCTTGGGAGTGTTCCTTCCCCTCCGGGGGGCTTGGGAGTGTTCCTTCCCCTCCGGGGGGCTTGGGAGTGTTCCTTCCCCTCCGGGGGGCTTGGGAGTGTTCCTTCCCCTCCGGGGGGCTTTGGGAGTCTTCCTTCCCCTCCGGGGGCCTTGGGAGTCTTCCTTCCCCTCCGGGGGCCTTGGGAGTCTTCCTTCCCCTCCGGGGGCCTTGGGAGTCTTCCTTCCCCTCCGGGGGCCTTGGGAGTCTTCCTTCCCCTCCGGGGGCCTTGGGAGTCTTCCTTCCCCTCCGGGGGCCTTGGGAGTCTTCCTTCCCCTCCGGGGGCCTTGGGAGTCTTCCTTCCCCTCCGGGGGCCTTGGGAGTCTTCCTTCCCCTCCGGGGGCCTTGGGAGTCTTCCTTCCCCTCCGGGGGCCTTGGGAGTCTTCCTTCCCCTCCGGGGGCCTTGGGAGTCTTCCTTCCCCTCCGGGGGCCTTGGGAGTCTTCCTTCCCCTCCGGGGGCCTTGGGAGTCTTCCTTCCCCTCCGGGGGCCTTGGGAGTCTTCCTCCATAGATTGATAGTTCTCCTGTTATGAGAGAGCCTTCCGTCCAATGCTTGTAATCTAAAGTCATTTTTCTGTTGTCTAGACCCCAACGCAGCATCACCAGAACATGTCTCTACCAGCCGGCCAAAAGATGACAATACTGGAAAGCAGGCAACACCGGGCCCCTGGAATAAGGAGCAGGCAGGGGGCCCAGGTAAGACTCAAACCCCTCCCCAACATAGTTTTACCTGCAAATCTGTCAGTCGTTTTTCTACTAGATGGAGACCCACCTCATTCCCTGACTGGAGGACGTCCAGCATCATCAAGTGTTTTTTCTCCCCAGCCTGACTGTTTCTGGCCCGCCCCTTTAATTTATTGGATTGTAGTTCTTTAAATCATGGAGCCCCAGCATCACATGGGGGTGTCAGCTAGGCCAGTCTACATGCAAATTCAGCCCGCTAGGGGCGCCCACTCCTCCAAAATTACACCCCCCACCCATCAAGGCATTTGGATACTTCCATAACTGCTTGCATCAGAGCTCTTGGGAGGAGCACTGGGGCAAGGGGGGCTGGGAGTACTGGGGCAAGGGGGGCTGGGAGTACTGGGGCAAGGGGGGCTGGGAGTACTGGGGCAAGGGGGGCTGGGAGTACTGGGGCAAGGGGGGCTGGGAGTACTGGGGCAAGGGGGGCTGGGAGTACTGGGGCAAGGGGGGCTGGGAGGTTTTTCCATAACTTCTCCCAAGAGCCAGCCCACTGCTTGCATCAGATCTCTTGGGAGGAGCACTGGGGCGAGGGGGTGCTGGGAGGGAGCACTGGGGCTAGGGGGTGCTGGGAGGGAGCACTGGGGCTAGGGGGTGCTGGGAGGGAGCGCTGGGGTTAGGGGGTGCTGGGAGGGAGCGCTGGGGCGAGGGTGCTGGGAGGGAGCGCTGGGGCGAGGGGGTGCTGGGAGGGAGCGCTGGGGCGAGGGGGGGCTGGGAGGGAGCGCTGGGGCGAGGGGGGGCTGGGAGGGAGCGCTGGGGCGAGGGGGGGCTGGGAGGGAGCGCTGGGGCGAGGGGGGGCTGGGAGGGAGCGCTGGGGCGAGGGGGGGCTGGGAGGGAGCGCTGGGGCGAGGGGGGGCTGGGAGGGAGCGCTGGGGCGAGGGTGCTGGGAGGGAGCGCTGGGGCGAGGGGGTGCTGGGAGGGAGCGCTGGGGCGAGGGGGGGCTGGGAGGGAGCGCTGGGGCGAGGGGGGGCTGGGAGGGAGCGCTGGGGCGAGGGGGGGCTGGGAGGGAGCGCTGGGGCGAGGGGGGGCTGGGAGGGAGCGCTGGGGCGAGGGGGGGCTGGGAGGGAGCGCTGGGGCGAGGGGGGGCTGGGAGGGAGCGCTGGGGCGAGGGGGGGCTGGGAGGGAGCACTGGGGCGAGGGGGGGCTGGGAGAGAGCACTGGGGCGAGGGGGCAGGGAGGTTTTTCCATAACTCCTCCCAGGAGCCAGCCCACTGCTTGGATCAGAGCTCTTGGGAGGAGCACTGGGGCGAGGGGGGGCTGGGAGGGAGCACTGGGGCGAGGGGGGGCTAGGAGGGAGCACTGGGGCGAGGGGGCAGGGAGGTTTTTCCATAACTCCTCCCAGGAGCCAGCCCACTGCTTGGATCAGAGCTCTTGGGAGGAGCACTGGGGCAAGGGGGGCTGGGAGGGGAGCAACTGGGGCAAGGGGGGCTGGGAGGGGAGCAACTGGGGCGAGGGGGGCTGGGAAGGAGCAAGGGGGGCTGGGAGGTTTTTTCCTTAACTCCTCCCAAGAGCCAGCCCACTGCTGGCATCGGATCTGTTGGGAGGGAGCACTGGGGCAGGGGGGCTGGGAGGGAGCACTGGGGCAGGGAGGGAGCACTGGGGCAGGGGGGCTGGGAAGTTTTTCAGGAAGCTATGTACACAGCGCCTTGATGACCCCTCCCACCAGCCACAATCTGCCTGCATTACATATGTCATCACAGTGGCCCAGTGATGACATCACAGTCTAAAATAATGAAATGAGCGCATTTTATTAAATTAAATTTTTTTTTTTTTTGGGTTTCAGATACTGTGAATCAGTCCAATCCCCCCCCCGGAGGAGGGGTCGACGGCTTCTTCAGCTCCAAGATCGCCGTGTTCGCCGCCATCGGGGCCGGCTGCGTCATCTTCATCCTCATCATCATCTTCCTGATCGTCCTGCTCATCAAGATCCGCAAGCGGCACCGCAAGCACACGCAGCAAAGGGCAGCCGCCCTGTCGCTCAGCACGTTGGCCAGCCCCAAGTGCAGCGGGAACGCGGGCACCGAGCCCAGCGACATCATCATCCCGCTGCGGACTACAGAGAACAATTACTGCCCGCACTATGAGAAGGTGAGCGGGGACTACGGGCACCCGGTGTACATTGTTCAGGAAATGCCGCCTCAGAGCCCCGCAAACATCTACTACAAGGTCTGAGATGACGGCGACTTCACCTTGCTCCCCGACCGGGGGATGGTCAATCCGGCACCAGGAGCACAGGCCAAAGGTCACTCTGCATAAGGGACTCTGGGAGACGGAGCAATAAGACGACATTTTCCCTACGTTAGGTTTTTTTTTTTTTTTTTTTTTTTTAAGCCCCCCCTCCCCCATTGTTCTGCTCCCTTTTATCGTCCGAGGGAGGAGATCGGATCTGCTCCTGTCTGCACTTTGCACACCTGCGGCAGTTGACCCTTACTTGACCAAGGAGCGGCAGTATGGATTCTGTCTACCGCAATGTGTCTTGTGTTGGGGGGGGTGGGGGGGGGGGGTGAGGAACTCAATCATGCAGGTATTAGAGATTGTGAATTTGTTGGGCGAGCTGGTGATCGGTACCGCGTATGGAGAGGGGTGGGAACGAGCTTGGCGACCTGGATTGCGATTGGATCGGGTTCTCTGGTGTCGCGGGGACAGTAGCGTGGCCTTAAGCTTGCGGGCTTACCTGGACTCCGACGTGTTGGACCTGATTGACTTGAGTATCTGCCCGGGTAGAGCGAAGATCATCCTGCCCAGGCGAAACCCATCCTGAGCCATAGTGCGAGTGACGACTCCAACCGTTCAGGCACCGGTGCGCGCCACGCATACTACCTGTGTACGCAGATGCACTTAATTGCACACTCCTTCCATTAGGTTGTGTCTCACCATGTGTTGCCCATCGGTCATAATGTGATGGAGCTAAAGGTGTCTGAGCACCAGCCATTGTGTTTCACCACCTGCTGCCTCTTGGATTTAATGTGATGGAGCTAAAGGTGTCCGGGGGCAACTTCCCACCGCTTGCTGCCCATATGTGATGGAGCTAGGTGTCCAGGCACCAGGGGGAACGTCTCACCACTTGCTGATCACATGTGATGGAGCTAAAGGTGTCCAGGGGCAACTTCTCACCACTTGCTGCCCATATGTGATGGAGCTAAAGGTGTCCAGGCACAAGGGGGAACGTCTCACCACTTGCTGCCCATATGTGATGGAGCTAAAGGTGTCCAGGCACCAGGGGGAACATCTCACCACTTGCTCACATGTGATGGAGCTAAAGGTGTCCTGGGGCAACTTCCCCCCCGCTTGCTGCCCATATGTGATGGAGCTAAAGGTGTCCAGGCACCAGGGGGAACACTCACCACTTGCTCACATGTGATGGAGCTAAAGGTGTCCAGGGGCAACTTCTCACCACTTGCTGCCCATATGTGATTGAGCGAAAGGTGTCCAGGCATCGGGCGCAACTTCTCACCGCTTGCTGCCCATATGTGATGGAGCTAAAGGTGTCTGGCCACTAGCTGCTGGGTTTCACCATGTGCTTCCCATTGGTTGTAATGTGATGAGGTAAAAGGTATATGGACACCAGAAGCTTCATCTCACAATGTGCTGCCCATTGGATATAATGTGATGGCGCCAAAGATGTTTGGGCACCAGTGGCTGCATCTCACCACCTGCTGTCCATTGGATATGATATGATGTGATGGAGCTAAAGGTGTCTGGGCATCAGCAGCTTCTTACCATGTGCTGCCCATATGTGATGGAGTTAAAGGTGTCTGGGCACCAGCCGCTGGGTTTCACCACCTGCTGCCCATTGGATATGATGCGATGGAGCTATAGGTGTCTGGGCACCAGCTGCTGCATCTCACCACTTGCTGCCCATATGTGATGGAGTTTGGTGTCTGAGCACCAGCCGCTGGGTTTCACCATGTGCTTCCCATTGGTTGTAATGTGATGAGGTAACAGGTATATGGCCACCAGAAGCTTCGGATCACCATTTTGCCCATTGAAAATAATGTGATGGAGCTAAAGGTGTCTGGGCACCAGCGGCTGCGTCTCACCACCTGCTGCCCATTGGATATGAGGTGATGGAGCTAAAGGTGTCTGGGCACCAGCGGCTGCGTCTCACCACCTGCTGCCCATTGGATATGAGGTGATGGAGCTAAAGGTGTCTGGGCACCAGCGGCTGCGTCTCACCACCTGCTGCCCATTGGATATGAGGTGATGGAGCTAAAGGTGTCTGGGCATCAGCAACTTCTTACCATGTGCTGCCCATATGTGATTGAGTTAAAGGTGTCTGGGCACCAGCCGCTGGGTTTCACCACCTGCTGCCCATTGGATATGATGCGATGGAGCTATAGGTGTCTGGGCACCAGCCGCTGCATCTCGCCACTTGCTGCCCATATGTGATGGAGTTTGGTGTCTGAGCACCAGCCGCTGGGTTTCACCATCTGCTTCCCATTGATTTTAATGTGATGAGGTAAAAGGTATATGGCCACCAGAAGCTTTGTTTCACCATGTGTTGCCCATTGGATATAATGTGGCGCTAAAGGTGTCTGGGCACCAGCGGCAACTTCCTACCACCGGCTGCCCATATGTGATGTAGCTATAGGTGTCTGGGCACCAGCCGCTGCGTCTCACAATGTGCTGCCCATTGGTTGTAATGTGATGGAGCTAAATATGTTTGGGCATCCATAGCGTCTCACCACCTGCTGTCCATAGAGTATGATGTGGTGGAGCTAAAGGTGTCTGGACACCAGACCCTGCTCCTCACCATGTGCTGCCCCTTGCTTTATAATGTGATGAGTTAAAGGTATCTGGCCACCAGAAGCTTCAGTTGACCACGTGCTGTCCATTGGTTGTAATGTGATGGAGCTAAAGATGTCTGGACACCGAACGGTTTTAAAACCAAGCGAAGGCAACTGCAAGTCCTACATTTTGGCAGCAACCATCGTCAAAGAAGCTACACTGGACTCTGTTGTGACCCAGAGCATTCCTTTGACGCCAAGTTCCTGCAAGTTTTCTGTACCGAACGTCTTACGGTTCTTTGGTGGTCAGCAGTGGGTTTTAGGTGGTTTTTCTAGGATTTTTTTTTTTTTTCTTACTCCTTGTATTGCAGCAGTTGTACCTGTTCCACAATTCTGTCTTTTGAGAAGCAAAGTATAATATGCGGCTGCCCGTTGAAGGTTGGCGTGACACCATGCCTCTCATAATCCAGGCCTTGGCTCAGACGTTAGGTGACCTAGACCGCGGTCTATGCCAGCATTGCTTAATGAGATTCCCCTTGGGTTCCTCAGAGTACTCATTGCTAAGTGATGTAGTATGGGGTCATGTGTATCGCCATGAAGATGGGCTTCAATTACTAGCAGACCCAAAGCTAGTCAACCGTTCTTGATGCGCCGAGTCTTGCCAACACCAATTAGTGCAGGATATTTTCTACATCTTGTGTTGTGCCTCCTTGGAGCACCGCCTTAGAATTTGCACCAACTTGTCCCATGGAGCAGACGGCAGTCCCATGCGATCGGTCAGTCTTTTGGATACATATGGGGCTGTTCAGTATGGCAAGGCAACGAAGGAAGATATCCAAAGTGCAGGAGTCCATTGCGAATATGGCTGAAGCCTGGTCAACGCGGGTTCCTGCACTCTGCGTATCATTGTCTCTCTTGCTGAGAACCTGCTGAGGGATTCCTCCAACATGGACCTCCTCGGTTGAGTCATAGTGTGCCGGGCCTTTGGAACCCTTTGGGTAATTGGAGTTGAATGAGGTTTCCTTCAGCATGTGCCGGGCCTTTGGAACCCTTCGGGCAATTAGAGTTGAATGAGGTTTCCTTCAGCATGTGCCGGGCCTTTGGAACCCTTCGGGCAATTGGAGTTGAATGAGGTTTCCTTCAGCATGTGCCGGGCCTTTGGAACCCTTCGGGCAATTGGAGTTGAATGAGGTTTCCTTCAGCATGTGCCGGGCCTTTGGAACCCTTCGGGCAATTGGAGTTGAATGAGGTTTCCTTCAGCGTGTGCCGTCGGAACCCTCACTCCTTAAAGGGTAAATCTCTGCAATGCATGCGCGCTTCCCTATGTGTTATCCTTTAAGAATACGGCAAGTACAGAAAAATATCGGTTGACCTGCCCAAAAATTTTGGCAAGCTCTGAACTTCCCGTCGTAAGCCGACAACGCTGCCGGCGAGGACAGCCCAGCTGCTTTCAGTGCAGCGTTGTCGGCTTACGACAGGAAGTTAGGAGCTCGTTGGATTTTGGCTGGATCAACGGGAATTTCTCTGTAACCCTGGATAGAACTTGGAGCGCCGCTCTAAGCAATGGAAGAATCCAACCCCACCATGGCCCTCAGAGGTCGGGGTTCCGGCACGTGAACTCGCTCATCCAACAGGATCCTTGTGTTCGAACGCCTCATTCCCGGCCCGACCGGAGCGGCCTTGGACGGCTCTCTGCCACAAACCGCACCCGCCGATGCATTTCGCTCCTACGACTGAGCCCTGCGGGCGGGACGAAACGCGTCGGTAGCCACGCTTCGTGGAGTAGAGCTTTTCGAGGCTGTTTTACACACATTCCGGCCGGGCGTTCTTCAAACAGAATTTTTCTGTACTTTGAGCATCTTTAAAGGAAAAATGTTCGTGGACTGCAGAGATTTACACCTTTTTTTTTTTTTTTTTTTGCCCCGTCACGCGCTTCGCGTCACTCGGCGCAGTCTAATGTGAAACTTTACGCGCTTGCGGCTCCTACATCGAACCCTTTTTATGCAAACGACAAACCGCCCACACTAGGTCGTCCCATAAATACATATATGCATCGAACGTTCACCTCTTCGAGTCTGTGCCTTTTTGTAGACGCAGGCCCATGTAATCTGAGATTGTCCTGTTTCCCCATTCCTACCGCTGTCCGTAAAAGCAGACATTCCTGTCTTTTCACAACGCACCCACCCACCCACGGATTTGTTTTCCTTTTCTTGATATTATCACCCACCACATTTTTTACCCATTTTATGTTCAATCCCCATCAGTAAGGGCCCCTTGAAGACAGTAGGGCCCCTTGAAGGCAGGCGAGGCGTGGCGCACCCCCCCTAGCCCATAGCTTTCTAATTTGTACTCGCTCTTTTCACGCGATTTTTTTGCTTTTTGGAGTGCTCCACCGAGGCACATGCATCTGCTTGTTCACTCCTCTGCACTTCAAACACACCCTGTTGTAAATCCTGTTGTGGAAGTGTTTCCTCCATGCTTGCCCGAGCACAACCGCCCGAGTCGGGGCATGTGCTGCGCATCTGACTTTTGCTCCATTTTTATAATGGGAGATCGGGAAGGGTTGCGTAACTGGCTGTCACGCTACGACTGGCGCATTCAGGGTCAAAGACGTGGGCTATCTCCAGGCTAGGAGCCGACTACGCATCGCAAGTTTGATGGCATGCAAAAAAAAAATACTCCTAGGCTGAGGGCTTGCAGTGAGTGTTGGGTTTGCTGCAACAGCTTCCTTCCCCAGCTACACGCTGCAAGTTTTTCGTGGCGCCAATGGCATGCAGGAAGTACCCCCTGATGGAGGATATGCGTTCTATATTGGGGTTGTGGAAACTGCTCACTCGCTGGTTTGTCTAGGAGCATCTTCTTGCATGCCATCAGAGGACATGCATTGAGTATTGGGTTTGCTGCAACTGCTGCCCCCCAACTACACATTGCAATTTTTTTGTGGTAACAATAGCATATTATGGTGGAGGACCTGCGTTGGGCGCCTGGGTTGCCGGACCTGCGTTGGGCGCCTGGGTTGCCGGACCTGCGTTGGGCGCCTGGGTTGCCGGACCTGCGTTGGGCGCCTGGGTTGCCGGACCTGCGTTGGGCGCCTGGGTTGCCGGACCTGCGTTGGGCGCCTGGGTTGCCGGACCTGCGTTGGGCGCCTGGGTTGCCGGACCTGCGTTGGGCGCCTGGGTTGCCGGACCTGCGTTGGGCGCCTGGGTCGCCGGACCTGCGTTGGGCGCCTGGGTCGCCGGACCTGCGTTGGGCGCCTGGGTCGCCGGACCTGCCTTGGGCGCCTGGGTCGCCATATGTAGTTGGGTGTGAGATGTTGTTGTAACCCAGATACACAGTGCAGGTCCTCCAACCCAGATACTCAGTGCAGGTCCTCCAACCCAGATACTCAGTGCAGGTCCTCCAACCCCGATACTCAGTGCAGGTCCTCCAACCCCGATACTCAGTGCAGGTCCTCCAACCCCGATACTCAGTGCAGGTCCTCCAACCCCGATACTCAGTGCAGGTCCTCCAACCCCGATACTCAGTGCAGGTCCTCCAACCCCGATACTCAGTGCATGCCCTCTGTCAAGGAGTGCCATTAAAAGAAACCCCTTACAACATCTCACACCCAACTACATATTGCAAGGGGTTTCTTTTAATGGCAATCCTTGACAGAGGGCATGCACTGAGTATTGGGGTTGCTGCAAAAGCTCACCCCCAACTAATACCTTGCAAGTTTTTGTTTTTTTGGCACCAATGGCATGCAAAAATAAATCCTTGATGGTGGACATGTATTGAGTATTGGGGTTGCTGCAACAACTCGCACCCAACTACACATTGCAAGTTTTTTGTGGCACCAATGGGATACTTTGATGGACATGTATTGAGATGGTTGCAACAGCTCACACCCAGTTACACCGCAACTTTGATGGCATGCATAATGTACTCATTGATGGAAGACATGCGTAGAGTCACGGCAACGGCTCACGCCCAACTACACATTGCAATTTTTTTTTTGTTATGGCACCGATGGCTTGTTGAAAATCACTCCTTGATATAGGGCATGCCTTGAGTATTGGGGTTGCTGCAACAGTTCACCCCCCATCCCCCCCCCCCCCCCCCCCCGTGACCTGCCTTGCTACCGGCACCAGTGGTGCTTCTTCCGAACCTTCCCTTTGGGGTTTTTACATTCTATGCAGAGTTGGATCCGATGTCCTTTCTTGTATGGAGGCAGATTAAGGGCTTGTGTGCTTTAAGGCAGCAGCTGTCTGTCGGAGATGGGGCTGTGAGACGTCGAGTCTCATGTGACCAGGAAAAAAAAAGCCTTAAAATAGAATTTAAAAAGCACCACACACTTGACCCCTCCACCTCACCGTTTGGGGGTTTTTTAATTATTTTTTTTTTTTTTTTTTTATGCTGGAGTTTTAATTTTTGACCATAGTGCAGGGCCTGCTTCCTTTTTTAATTTTTTTCTTTTTTTTAATTTTTCTTTTTAATTTTTTCTTTTTCTTTAAAGAAAAATTAAAGAGAAAAATGAAGAAAAATTAAAAAAAAGAAAAAAATTAAAAAGAAAAAAGAAAAAGAAAAAAAAGAAAAATGAAGAAAAATTAAAAGGAAAAAATTAAGAAAAAAGTTAAAGAAAAAGTAAAGAAAACAATTAAGAAAAAAAAGAAATTAATTTTTTTCTTTAAGTTTTCTTCATTTTTCTTTCTTTTTTTTTTCTTAATTTTTCTTTTTCTTTAAAGAAAAAAATTAAGAAAAATTAAAGAGAAAAATTAAAAAGAAAAATTATAAAAAAGAAAAAAATTTAAAAGAAAAATGAAGAAAAATTAAAAGGAAAAAAATTTTAAAATATTTTTTTTTTTCTTGTTTTCTTTACTTTTTCTTCAAAGAAAAAAATTAAGAAAAAAGAAAAATTAAAGAAAACAATTAAGAAAAAAAAAGAAAAATTAATTTTTTTTAATTTTTTTCATTAATTTTTCTTCATTTTTCTTTTTTTTTTTTTTACTTTTTAATTTTTCTTTTTCTTTAAAGAAAAAGAAAAATTAAAAAGAAAAGAAAAATTAAAGAAAAAGAAAAATTAAAAATAAAAAATAAAAAGGAAGAAAAATTAAAAAAATTAATTATTTTTCTTGTTTTCTTTACTTTTTCTTCAAAGAAAATAATTAAGAAAAAAAATAAATTAATTTTTTAATTTTTTTCTTTAATTTTTCTTTCTTTTTCTTTTTTCTTAATTTTTCTTTTTAATTTTTCTTTTCTTAATTTTTTTCTTAAAGAAAGAAAAATTAAAAAGAAAAAGAGAAAAATTAAAGAAAAAAATTAAAAAATTAATTTCTTTTTTTTCGTAATTATTTTCTTTACTTTTTCTTTAATTTTTTTTTCTTAATTTTTTTCTTTGAAGAAAAAGTAAAGAAAACAAGAAAAAAAAATATTTTAAAATTTTTTTCCTTAATTTTTCTTCCTTTTTTTAATTTTTATTTTTAATTTTTCTTTTTCTTTAATTTTTCTTTTCTTAATTTTTTTCTTTGAAAGAAAAATTAAAAAGAAAAAAAAAAAGAAATTTTTTTTAATTTTTTTCTTTAATTTCTTTTTCATTTTTCTTTAATTTTTCATTTTCATTTTTTTTTCTTTTTTTCTTCTTTTTTTTTTTTTTTTTTTTTTTTTTTTAATTTTTTGTTTTGATTGCAGAAGAGGCCAACACATTTCTAAGCACATGATCCGAAGACCAAGAAAGTCCCGTATCGGCACTTATTTTACCACCCCTGTAAATATGTGTATTTCACCATTCTACGCGGCAAAACCGTTTCATGACTCGTTTTTATCGGCCGTTTCTAAAGACAGGAGCAGTCGGCATGCTAAATAATTCAAATCCGAATCCTATTAGATACCATTCCGCTGTTGCTGAACCGGCTCGTCGGGCTGATTTTTATCTGCACAACGGGTTTTTTTTTTTTTTTTTTCCTGTCAATTCAGGCGCCTGAACAATGTTGTACATATTGTGAAAATACAAAAAAAGGTGAAGTTTTTAAATTTATTAGCACCTTTTTTTTTTTCTTAAATTACAAAACTGATTTTTTTTTTCCTTCTGTACCTTCAGAGAATTAACTTTGATATTTTTTGTAAATAATTTTTTTTTTTTTTTTTTGGAAGAAAAAAAATACTGTAAAACCTGTTTTTTGTATAAACTCCAAATTTATTTTCATTTGTTTTTATTAGTCAAAATAGTTTTTTTTTAACATTAAACCCCACATCACATGATCTTATTCAGACGTGAATGACGCACCCTGAAAGAAAAATGTATTCGCAGGATATGAAGCAGGCTTCAGTAAAAAAAATAAAATAAAATTTTTTTTAAAAAAAAAGGTAGCGGAGGATATGACTGTTCTACGTTCTTATATAATCGCATAAGACGGGGATGTTAGATAATGTATGGGCTAGACCACTTGTATGGTGGGGGTGGCCAGGACAGACCAACCATGTGGGCCAACAAGGTTTTTACCTGCTGTATTTTGCGCTCTTGTGACCCAAGATTAGGAAACTAAGAAATGTTTTAATTTGGGGGGAACCCCACTATTAGGGTCCCATCCCTCCTTTAAAATTGCCTTTGCAAGCCACGACTGGGCTTGGGTGGTCTACATGGTGGCATTCCAGTGGGGTTCCCTGTAGAAAAAAAAGCTTTTCAATACCGATTCAGCCACCCGCTCCACCGATCTTCGCTCTTGATAGGTCTTTGCTGCAAGCCCTGGTTCCATCTGCTGCTTCTTTGCAGGACACCGTATTTATGTAGCAGTTGGCTGAATGGAGAGTTGGGCACCACCCCTGAGGGTCTCTCTGGGATTGGGGGAAACCCCTCTCTGAGGGTCTCTCTGGGCTTGGAGGAAACCCCTCTCTGGGCTTGGGGGAAAGCCCCTCTCTGAGGGTCTCTCTGGGCTTGGGGGAAAGCCCCTCTCTGAGGGTCTCTCTGGGCTTGGGGGAAAGCCCCTCTCTGAGGGTCTCTCTGGGCTTGGGGGAAAGCCCCTCTCTGAGGGTCTCTCTGGGCTTGGGGGAAAGCCCCTCTCTGAGGGTCTCTCTGGGCTTGGGGGAAAGCCCCTCTCTGAGGGTCTCTCTGGGCTTGGGGGAAAGCCCCTCTCTGAGGGTCTCTCTGGGCTTGGGGGAAAGCCCCTCTCTGAGGGTCTCTCTGGGCTTGGGGGAAAGCCCCTCTCTGAGGGTCTCTCTGGGCTTGGGGGAAAGCCCCTCTCTGAGGGTCTCTCTGGGCTTGGGGGAAAGCCCCTCTCTGAGGGTCTCTCTGGGCTTGGGGGAAAGCCCCTCTCTGAGGGTCTCTCTGGGCTTGGGGGAAAGCCCCTCTCTGGGCTTGGGGAAAAGCCCCTCTCTGAGGGTCTCTCTGGGCTTGGGGAAAAGCCCCTCTCTGAGGGTCTCTCTGGGCTTGGGGAAAAGCCCCTCTCTGAGGCTCTCTCTGGGCTTGGGGGAAAGCCCCTCTCTGAGGCTCTCTCTGGGCTTGGGGGAAAGCCCCTCTCTGAGGCTCTCTCTGGGCTTGGGGGAAAGCCCCTCTCTGAGGGTTTCCCTGGGCTTGGGGGAAAACCCCTCTCTGAGGGTCTTTGGCCTACCCATCTGGCACCAACAACCATGCATGTTCAAAGTCAAATCTTCTTTCTTCCCCATTCTGATGCTCTGTTTGAACACCGTTTGAAGTGACTTTGAACATGCATGGTTGTTGGTGCCAGATGGGTAGGCCTGAGGATTTAAAAAACTGCTGATCTACTGGGATTTTCACGCACAACCATCTCTAGAGTTTACAGAGTGGTCCGAAAAGATCTCGGCCAACATACTCTGGGTCTCTCTGGGCTTGGGGAAAGCCCCTCTCTGAGGGTCTCTCTGGGCTTGGGAGGAAACCCCTCTCTGAGGGTTTCTCTGGGCTTGAGGGAAAGCCCCTCTCTGAGGGTCTCTCTGGGCTTGAGGGAAAGCCCCTCTCTGAGGGTCTCTCTGGGCTTGAGGGAAAGCCCCTCTCTGAGGGTCTCTCTGGGCTTGAGGGAAAGCCCCTCTCTGAGGGTCTCTCTGGGCTTGGGAGGAAACCCCTCTCTGAGGGTCTCTCTGGGCTTGAGGGAAAAACCCTCTCTGAGGGTCTCTCTGGGCTTGGGGGAAAGCACCTCTCTGAGGGTCTCTCTGGGCTTGGGGGAAAGCACCTCTCTGAGGGTCTCTCTGGGCTTACAGGCAGCATCTTTTAATGTTTTCTTGAATTGGTTTTTAACTTATGTTGATTGGCTTGGCATTATCCTGGGAGCTCTCTTGGACTTCTTGGCTTTCCTCATGACTGGTCATGGATCTTGGGCTCCAAAACCTTCCAGACATACAGGGGAAGGTCACGTGTGACATTTGGACATACAATCTTGCATTTTGTTTTGTGCTACTGCATGTGCCCCCCTCTCTCTACTCAGGTGAAACCCCCTCCTCCGCTTACCATGCCGTACATTCACCCCCAGAACGGCGTGTCTCGTGTTTGAACGCCTGTATTGCACACAAGCTTCCCAAGTCATTGGCTTGACCTTCCCGTTTGCTTCTAGAGTTTCTAATAAATACGCTAATTTATTTGCACTGTACCACAGTTTAGGGTCTCGAATGCTTTGAAAATATCTGAGGGAGGGGTGTTCCCGAGAGGGAATGGCCATTTTCACACGGCATAAAGCCAAGACCTCCATCGTTGTCCTAACCAATGCCCAGAGCCTTCTAAGGACCTTGACGCTACGGTCACACCCTGACACGAAGGTGATAACTGACCCCCTTGGACTGTCTGTAGCTCAGTTGTCCAATCCTTTTTGAATGCCCTCAGCTTCACCTACACATTGGACCTCCTTGAATGCCCTCAGCTTCACCTACACTTTGGACCTCCTTGAATGCCCTTAGCTTCACCTAAACATTGGACCTCCTTGAGTGCCCTCAGCTTCACCTAAACATTGGACCTCCTTGAGTGCCCTCAGCTTCACCTAAACATTGGACCTCCTTGAGTGCCCTTAGCTTCACCTAAACATTGGACCTCCTTGAGTGCCCTCAGCTTCACCTAAACATTGGACCTCCTTGAGTGCCCTCAGCTTCACCTACACTTTGGACCTCCTTAAATGCCCTCAGCTTCACCTACACATTGGACCAGCTGGAGGCTCCCTATATTGGATCATGTTTGTAATTTTGAGAGGATTGTGTTCGCGATAAAAGGACTGCAATGCCTATATAGTCTGTGGGGGGGGGGGGATGGATTTTTATGAATCTAGTCAATAACCATTAACTGCCTGATTTTTTAGAATTAATAAAAGCTAACCGAGTATAAAAAAAGAAAAAAAAAAAATTCTGAAGGCTTCGTAAGAATGAGAAGACGTATCCTCGTCTTCTGGAATAACTTGGGCTTCAGCACAGTTCTCCACCCCGGCCCGGGTTTCTCGTGTGTCTTTGGGCGTACGTTGCTATAAAGGGTGAACACCAGGTACGGATCTAGAAGGTTGTCCCGATTTTTTTCACATTTTTTGCTGCATCTCTCAGGCAAGGGAGGGGTGGCCAGCTTCCCAGAATCCTTCAGTAACCCCCCCCTACCGTCTTGTCACCCATTGACTTCTCCTTTTTCAGCTTTTTTTTGCGGTTACACCGAATAGAACACAGTTAAAGGTGTAAGTAGGGTAAACACTTTTTTTTTATATATATATTTTATTTTTGTTTTTACATTTTGGACTGTGCCTTTTAGACCCCGAATTCTCGGACGGAGCTCCCCGGCTCCAACCCGCTATGCACGTCATTTCATGTCCGAGGCCTCTCCGTCAGGACGCTTGTCTCATATCGCCTGGCACAGGAGGCGGGGTTTCCGATTTCCATCGTTTTTTAAGGGAAGACATTTCCGTGCGCACATCGAGTTTTCACTGTAAGCCACATACTCCAATAATGCCTCTGTTTTTTTTTTTTTTTTGTTCATCATTCCTCAGGCACTTTGTAAAATTTTTATTTCTTTTGTTTTTTTGTTTTTTTTCATGACTTACCACTTTACTTTGTTTCCTGTTTGAATACATTTGCCCTACAGCTCTGCAGTTTAAACTTCACCCCATGTCCATGTTTAATGCCTGGAACTCCAGTTCCCTGGAGCTATGTTGGAATCCTGATATATTGTTAAATAAAGTTTTTTTCCTATGGAAATGGGCTTGTGGTGTTTTTTTGGGCTTGGGGAAAACACGCTTGGGGGGAAACACCCTCTTGAGGGTTTCTCTGGGCTTGGGGGAAACCCCCACTTGAGGGTCTCTCTGGGCTTGGGGGAAAACACCCTCTTGAGGGTCTCTCTGGGCTTGGGGGAAAACACCCTCTTGAGGGTCTCTCTGGGCTTGGGGGAAAACACCCTCTTGAGGGTCTCTCTGGGCTTGGGGGAAAACACCCTCTTGAGGGTCTCTCCGGGCTTGGGGGAAAACACCCTCTCTGAGGGTCTCTCCGGGCTTGGGGGAAAACACCCTCTCTGAGGGTCTCTCCGGGCTTGGGGGAAAACACCCTCTTGAGGGTCTCTCCGGGCTTGGGGGAAAACACCCTCTTGAGGGTCTCTCCGGGCTTGGGGGAAAACACCCTCTTGAGGGTCTCTCCGGGCTTGGGGAAAACACCCTCTCTGAGGGTCTCTCTGGGCTTGGGGGGGGGGAAACCCCTCTCTGAGGGTCTTTGGCCTACCCATCTGGCACCAACAACCATGCATGTTCAAAGTCACTTAAATCTTCTTTCTTCCCCATTCTGATGCTCCGTTTGAAGTGACTTTGAACATGCATGGTTGTTGGTGCCTGAGGATTTCAAAAACTGCTAATCTACTGGGATTTTCACGCACAACCATCTCTAGGGCTTAGAGTGGTTTGAAAAGAGGTCTCGCCCAACATACTGGTCCGAAAAGAGGTCTCGCCCAACATACTGGTCCGAAAAGAGGTCTCGCCCAACATACTGGTCCGAAAAGAGGTCTCGCCCAACATACTGGTCCGAAAAGAGGTCTCGCCCAACATACTGGTCCGAAAAGAGGTCTCGCCCAACATACTGACAAGATTGCAGACAACAGACTGAGAATCGAATACTGCCGACGAGTAGAGCAGAAAGGAGTCCTAGGCATGGTGGCATCTCTTCAATGGACTAAGTCTGTAATAGACAAACTTGAGGTAACACAGGCCTGAGCAGACAGTAAAGACTGGCTATTACAGACTTAGTCCTTTGAAGAAATGCCACCATGCCTAGGACTCCTCTCTGCTCTACTCATTGGCAGTATTCGATTCTCATTCTGGAGTCCTAGGCATGGTGGCATCTCTTCAATGGACTAAGTCTATAATAGACAAACTTGAGGCAACACAGGCCCGAGCAGATGGTTATTACAGACTTCGTCCATTAAAGAGATGCCACCATGCCTAGAAGTCTGTAATAACCATCTGCTCAGGCCTGTGTTGCCTCAAGTTTGTCTATTATAGACTTAGTCCATTGAAGAGATGCCACCATGCCTAGGACTCCTTTCTGCTCTACTCGTTGGCAGTATTCGATTCTCAGTATGTCTGCAATCTTGTATGTTGTCAGTATGTTGGCCGAGACCATAAGGTACTCAGCCAGTCTTTACCATCTGCTCAGGCCTGTGTTGCCTCAAGTTTTTCTGAGTACCTTATGGTCTCGGCCAACATACCGACAAGATTGCAGACAACAGACTGAGAATTAAATACTGCCGACCAGTAGTGCAGAAAGGAGTCCTAGGCATGGTGGCAGCTGTGGCCCTCCCCCATCTCTTTGGTGGACGAAGTCTGTAATAGACAGAAGAGCTGTTCCATTTACCTTGTGTGTATTGGCAAGGTCCCATCAGTCATCAACTGCCTACAAGTATACCCCTGCTTTGCTGTGATGGGTAGGTGTGCAGCTTTGACCAACTGCACTATCCCCCTCCATTACTGCAGGAGTATGAAGGTTGTAGCTGGTCTCCATGCACACCCACCAGGACCTAGCTCCTGTCCAGTGAGCAGCAGTTGTGTGGAGGAAAATGCCTTGAGTTCAGGGGAGAATGGGCAGACTGGTTCCAGGTGATAGTCAAACGTATCTCGTGTCAATATGGACCAAAACCTGAGGAATGTTTCCAACACCTTGTTGATTCTGTGCCATGAAGTATTAAGGCAGTTCTGAAGGCAAAAAGGGGGTTCAACTAGGTACTAGCAAGATGAATCTAATAAAGGGGCTGGTGAGTGTGTAAGAAAAGACTATAACCCCTACACTGTATGTGGAACCCTTCCCCCTCCTCTATATACTGGCATTCAGGTGTCTCCAGTGAAGAGTACAGCTACTACTCCATCATACAAAGACATAGTAGAGAATTGTGCTCTTACAACCTTGTAACAGTTTGATGACCCTTTTCTCTGTCCCCCGTGTACAAAGCCAGCTCCTTAAAGACATGGAGGACCAGTTTGCTGTGGAGGAACTTGAGTGTCCAGCACAGAGCCCTTACGGCAACATTACTTTTTGGAAGACCTTGGGTATAAGGTAGGGGTGGGCAACCTGCGGCTGTCCAGCTGTTGCAGGACTACAAGTTCCATCATGCCTCTGCAAGTCGTAGCTGTAACTGTCAGTTTTGTGATGTCTTACGGGAAATGTAGTTCCATAACAGCTGGAGAGCCGCAGGTTGTTCACTCTTGGTATAAGGTCTTCTCATCCAACATTAGTACCTGCCCTCAACCCTACAGAACACATTTGGGATGAGGTCTTCTTACAAAGCCAGCTCCATAAAGATATGGTTTGTCCAGTTTGGTGTGGAGGAACTCAAGAGTCCTGTACAGATCCCTAACCTCAACTCTACTGAACACCTTTTGGGATGAATTGGAATGCTGTTTGTGAGCCAGGTCTTCTCCATTGTCATGGTGTACCTGACTTTTCAAATGGGCACAAATTCCAAAAAAGACAACCCTCAACCCTTACAATTTGGCAGCATAACTCCCATGTTTGCGAATTTTAAGAATTAATTTTCCATTTTGTGGGAAGGCTTTCCAAAACCTTTTTAGGCAAAAAGGGGGGGGGGGGGGGTCCAACTCCATATTAGTGGCCATGGTTTTGGAATGAGATGTCCAACAATCTCAAAGCCCTGACCTCAACTCTACTGAACACCTTTGGGATGAATTGGAACACAAATGGTGAGCCAGATCTTCTCATCCAAGGTCAGTACCAACCCTTAAACCTAAAGAACACCCAGGGATGAGATCTTCTCATCCCAAAGGCATTCAGTAGGTTTAAGGTCATGGAGGAACTAGAGTGTCCTGCACAGACCTCACATATGTGCTTGTATTCCCTTGGACACCCTCCTAAATCTAGTGGAAATTCTCAGAAGTGTGGAGGATGGTATAGCCCAGGGGTGGGCAAACTTTTTGACTTGAGGGCCGCAATGGGTTCATATATTGGACCCGGGGGCCAGACCAAGAGTAGATGAATGATGTGTATGTGTCATCCATAGTAAGTATAGTAATATTCCCCCATAGTAATTCATCCCCCATATTAAGTCCCCAAGTCCCCCCTGTGTCAATTCACTTACCTTTGCTCCGCGCGTTCCTCTCGCCGTGTTCCCGCGCCGTTCCGGTGTAGCATGAAAATCTGTCTCCTATGAGGATCTGTCCCCCTCGACGTATCTGCGCATGTGCCAGTTTCAGGCATTAGCAGCCGATCGGCGATCTCCGGCACATGCGCAGATACGTCAAGGGGGACAGATCCTCACAGGAGACAGATTTTCATGCTACACCGGTCTTCAGGGCGGACTGTGAGAGGAGCCTAGCTCCTCTCACGTTCGTCACGCTGCCCCGCCTACACACATCCTGACAGCCATCCTGACAGTATCAGGCTCCGCGGGCCGGATTAAAAGGTCTGCCGGGCCGTAGTTTGCCTATTGCTGGTAAAGCCACAAAGTGGGGAAAATCCACAGTAATGGTATGAAAGGAGGGGAGTGACTTCATATTAATGGCCATAGGGGAAAGGGGGAGCATCTGTGTTAATGGCCATGGGAGGAGGGGGACAATTCCATACCAGTGGTCCATCAAGCTGTGATGGTCAGGTGTCCACAACCTTTTGGCTATATGACGTAGCTATCTGTAGCCAAACCCCCCCCATATGTTGGGAAGTCCTCTCATGATAACCTTATCTATGAGCACAGATTCCCAAAGACACCCTCTAAAATCTTGTAGAAAGCCTTCTCTGAAGCGTAGAGGCTGGTCTAGAACCGAAGCGGGATAGTGGTTGGGTGGTCATTCAAGCTTTCTAGCCATATAGTTGACATGTTCTACTAATGCTTCCCCTCACATTTGGTGGTCTCTGGAAGCAAGGTTTGACAGCTCTACTCCATCTGCTGCTATATCACATGGGGGCTATCCTAAAGATATATATATCTCCACACCTATATGATAATCACTGCTGCATAGCTCATATACGGAGAATAATTCTTTCCTCAACCCTCGTTCGTGCTCACTTCATCCCAGGGTAAGATATTTCTGGCTTTTGTAGTAATGACACCTTCAGATTCTGGACCCATCAGGCATATTGGTGTCCTCTGTGACAGGTGGCCCATTGTAGATTGAATTGCGTCTCCAAGCATCCCTAGCGGCTATGTCCTGCCAGTAACCCAGTAAGAGTCATATCTGAGGAATGCATGTCAGCAGACATGAAAACCAGACAAAAGTACAAATACCCCTTACAGCAAAATGATGTTGATGCAACAAACCTGAAAACTTGAGGCAACACAGGGCTGAGCAGACGGCAAAGACTGGCTGAGTACCTTATGGTCTCGGCCAACATACCGACAACATACAAGATTGCAGACAACAGACTGAGGATTGAATACTTCCAACCAGTAGAGCAGAAAGGGGTCCTAGGCATGGTGGCAGCTGTGGCCCTCCCTCATCCCTTCGATGGATTAAGTCTGTAATAGACACAGAAGAGCTGTTCCGTTTATCTAGTGTGTATTGACAAGGTCCCATCAGACATCAACTGCCTACAAGTATACCCCCCCCCCCCCCTCCTTTTGCTGTGATGGGTGGGTAGGTGCACAACTCTGACCAATTGCACTATCCCCCTTCCTTACTGCAGGAGTATGAAGGTTGTAGCTGGGCTCCATGCACACCCACCAGGACCTAGCTCTTGTCCAGGTTGCCTTCTGGATGCTTCCAACACAAGTCCACCTGGAAACAGTGGTGAAACCGAATGTTCCTCCTGTACTAGAGCAAGCATATGGACCTAAGAAGTGCCTAGTACCCCAAAATAACCCAAGCCTCTTCATTGTGTTCTGCTCAGGAAAAGCTGGCACATCACCCAATGTCTTCATTTTTTTATATTTATATAATTTCAACCAAACTTGTGTTTTTTAGATTTGGGTGGAAATGTTAAAAGCAAGTTTCAAATGTCATGTCCGCATAGGGAAAGTCTTTTTGTCCAGCTGACCATTATTACCTTGTTGTCACTTTAATGTAAGTGAAGGGTAAATCTCTACCCTTTCTTCACATACCCAACGCTGAGAGCCAGGGGAAATACCTGGTACTTCTAGATATGGAGGAGCATAAGACCTAGGCCAATTATGTCACATGGGGAGGATAGCCCTGTGTGAGCTTTAGTTCTACCCAATTGTAACTTCCCTAGAACTTTCCTTCCCTCCTGGTAGCTGAATGCAAAAGAAAGGTAAGTATATGTTGCTTTGGTGTGTTGGCAAGAGGTGATGGACCTGGAACTGTGAAAGCACCATCAGCTGAGAGGTCAATTAGACACAGTTCAAGGAACCCCTAGCAACCTCTGGATGAATCTCCAGGTATGGAGGAGCATATGACCTGGGCCAATTGTCTGTTACTTAGGGAGGCCAAAGCCCTGTGTGAGCTATGGCTCTGCCCAATCGTAACTTCCCCAAAACTTGCCTTACCTTCTGGAAGCTGAATGGAGCCAGGTAAGTATATGTTGCTTTGGTGTGGTGGCTAGTGGTGATGGACCTGGAACTGTGAAAGCACCATCAGCTGAGAGGTCAATTAGACACAGCTCAAGGAACCCCTAGCAACTTCTGGACGAATCTCCAGGTATGGAGGAGTATGTGACCTGGGCCGATTGTCACTCGGGGAGGCCAAAGCCATGTGTGAGCTATGGCTCTGCCCAATCGTAACTTCCCCAAAACTTGCCTTACCTTCTGCAAGCTGAATGGAGCCAAAGAAAGGTGAGTATATGTTGCTATGGTGTGGTAGCAAGTAGTGATGGACCTGGAACTGTGAAGGCACCATCAGCTGAGAGGTCAGTTAGACACAGCTCAAGGAACCCCTAGCAACTTCTGAACGAATCTCCAGATATGGAGGAGCATATGACCTGGGCCGATTGTCACTCGGGGAGGCCAAAGCCATGTGTGAGCTATGGCTCTGTCCAGTGGTAACTTCCCCAGAACTTTCCTCACCTTCTCTAAGATGAATGGAGCCAAAGAAAGGTAAGTATATGTTGCTTTGGTGTGGTGGCAAATGGTGATGGACCTGGAACTGTGAAGGCGCCATCAGCTGAGAGGTCAATTAGACACAGCTCAAGGAACCCCTAGCAACCTCTGGACAAATCTCCAGGTATGGAGGAGCATATGACCTGGGCCGGTTGTCACTCGGGGAGGCCAAAGCCATGTGTGAGCGATAGCTCTGTCCAATCGTAACTTCCCCAGAACTTTCCTCACCTTCTGGAAGCTGAATGGAGCCAAAGAAAGGTAAGTATATGTTGCTAGTGTGTGGTAGCAAGTAGTGATGGACCTGGAACTGTGAAGGCACCATCAGCTGGGAGGTCAATTAGACACAGCTCAAGGAACCCCTAGCAACTTCTGGACGAATCTCCAGGTATGGAGGAGCATATGACCTGGGCCGATTGTCACTTAGGGAGGCCAAAGCCATGTGTGAGCTATGGCTCTGCCCAATCGTAACTTCCCCCACCTTCTGTAAGCTGAA